>NC_083573.1:77882675-78182675 GCF_027579695.1 Neoarius graeffei
ACCCAACACAACCACAACCCCCACCCAAACACCCTCAACCCCAACACTCCCAAAACACCCTCAACCCCACCCAAACCCCATCACTACCCCACCCAAACCCCACAACCCAACCCACTACACCACAACCCCACCCAAACACCCACAAGTCCCAACACACCCTACCCACAACTTAACACCCACAACCATCACAACCCACCCAAACACCCACTAACCCAACACAACCCCACCCAAACCTCACAACCAACACTACCCCACCCAAACTCCCTCTCATACACATCCCACCCAAACACCCTACCTTCACTACCCCACCCTAACACCCACATCAACCCCGACCCCAATCTCCCACTTCCTCCTCCAAACATCCCCACACTCCCCACCCAAACTCCCTCTACCCACCCATTATCACCCTACAACCCTCCCATACACCCTCAACCCCACCCATATCTCCCTCTTCCCCTCCCATACTCCTCTTCCCAATCCCACCCTTAACTCCCTCTTCCCTACCCATCCCACCCTTTCCTCCCTCTTTCTTCTCATCCCCTCCCTTATCCTCCCTCTTCCCACCTACCCCTCCTCTTCCCTTCCCTTTCTCCCACTCTTCCCCCTTCCCTCTTCCCTCCCTTCCCTCTTCCCTCCCTCTTCTCCCTCTTCCCCTCCCTTTCTCCCTCTTCCTTCTCTTCCCCTCCCTTTCTCCCTTCATCCCTCCCCTCCTCCTTCCCCATCTCCCTCTTCCCTTCCTTCTCCCTCCCCTTCTCCCTCTTTCCTTCTCTTCCCTTCCCTTTCTCCCACTTCCCTTCTCTTCGCCCTCCCTTTCTCCCTCTTCCCTTCTCTTCCCTCCCTTTCTCCCTCTTCCCTTCTCTTCCCCTCCCTTTTTCTCCCTCTTCCCTTCTCTTCCCCTCCCTTTCTCCCTCTTCCCTTCTCTTTCCCCTCCCTTTCTCCCTCTTCCCCTCCCTTTCTCCCTCTTCCCTTCTCTTCCCCTCCCTTTCTCACTCTTCCCCTCCCTTCCCTTTCTCCCTCTTCCCTTCTCTTCCCCTCCCTTTCTCCCTCTTTCCTTCTCTTCCCCTCCCTTTCCTTCTCTTCCCCTCCCTTTCTCCCTCTTCCCTTCTCTTCCCCTCCCTTTCTCCCTCTTCCCCTCCCTTTCTCCCTCTTCCCCTCCCTTTCTCCCTCTTCCCCTCCCTTTCTTCTCCCTCTTCCCCTCCCTTTCTCCCTCTTCCCCTTCTCCCTCTTCCCTTCTCTTCCCTTCCTTTCTCCCTCTTCCCTTCTCTTCCCCTCCCTTTCTCCCTCTTCCCTTCTCTTCCCCTCCCTTTCTCCCTCTTCCCTTCTCTTCCCCTCCCTTTCTCCCTTTCCCTTCCCTCCCTTTCTCCTCTTCCCCTCCCTTTCTCCCTCTTCCCCTCCCTTTCTCCCTCTTCCCTTCTCTTCCCCTCCCTTTCTCCCTCTTCCCTTCTCTTCCCTTACCTTTCTCCCTCTTCCCTTCTCTTCCCCTCCCTTTCTCCCTCTTCCCTTCTCTTCCCCTCCCTTTCTCCCTTTCCTTCTCTTCCCCTCCCTTTCTCCCTCTTCCCTTCTCTTCCCCTCCCTTTCTCCCTCTTCCCTTCTCTTCCCCTCCCTTTCTCCCTCTTCCCTTCTCTTCCCCTCCCTTTCTCCCTCTTCCCCTCCCTTTCTCCCTCTTCCCCTCCCCTTTCTCCCTCTTCCCCTTCTCCCTCTTCCCTTCTCTTCCCTTCCCTTTCTCCCTCTTCCCTTCTCTTCCCCTCCCTTTCTCCCTCTTCCCTTCTTCCCCTCCCTTTCTCCCTCTTCCCTTCTCTTCCCCTCCCTTTCTCCCTCTTCCCTTCTCTTCCCCTCCCTTTCTCCCTCTTCCCCTCCCTTTCTCCCTCTTCCCCTCCCTTTCTCCCTCTTCCCCTCCCTTTCTCCCTCTTCCCCTCCCTTTCTCCCTCTTCCTTCTCTTCCCCTCCCTTTCTCCCTCTTCCCTTCCCCTCCCTTCCCTTTCTCCCTCTTCCCTTCTCTTCCCCTCCCTTTCTCCCTCTTTCCTTCTCTTCCCCTCCCTTTCCTTCTCTTCCCCTCCCTTTCCTTCTCTTCCCCTCCCTTTCCTTCTCTTCCCCTCCCTTTCTCCCTCTTTCCTTCTCTCCCCTCCCTTTCTCCCTCTTTCCTTCTCTTCCCCTCCCTTTCTCCCTCTTTCCTTCTCTTCCCCTCCCTTTCTCCCCCTTTCCTTCTCTTCCCCTCCCTTTCTCCCCCTTTCCTTCTCTTCCCTCCCTTTCTCCCCCTTTCCTTCTCTTCCCCTCCCTTTCTCCCTCTTCCCTTCTCTTCCCCTCCCTTTCTCACTCTTCCCTTCCCCTCCCTTTCTCCCTCTTCCCTTCTCTTCCCCTCCCTTTCTCACTCTTCCCCTCCCTTCCCTTTCTCCCTCTTCCCTTCTCTTCCCCTCCCTTTCTCCCTCTTTCCTTCTCTTCCCCTCCCTTTCCTTCTCTTCCCCTCCCTTTCTCCCTCTTTCCTTCTCTTCCCCTCCCTTTCTCCCTCTTTCCTTCTCTTCCCCTCCCTTTCTCCCTCTTCCCTTCCCCTCCCTTTCTCCCTCTTTCCTTCTCTTTCTCCCTCTTCCCCTCCCTTTCTCCCTCTTCCCCTCCCTTTCTCCCCCTTTCCTTCTCTTCCCCTCCCTTTCTCCCCTTTCCTTCTCTTCCCCTCCCTTTCTCCCTCTTCCCTTCTCTTCCCCTCCCTTTCTCACTCTTCCCTTCCCCTCCCTTTCTCCCCCTTTCCTTCCCTTCCCCTCCCTTTCTCCCCCTTTCCTTCTCTTCCCCTCCCTTTCTCCCCCTTTCCTTCTCTTCCCCTCCCTTTCTCCCTCTTCCCTTCCCCTCCCTTTCTCTCCCTTTTCCCCCTCTTCCTCCTTTCTTCCTCCCTCTTTCCCCCTCCCCCTTTCTTTGCTCAATGTAGCTCCACGGTCGTTTTGAGCCATTTTGACGTTTTATTTACAGCTGGAAAGCGCGTGCGTATTGTATTGTATGAATAACCCGGAAGACGTAGGAATGGTTCATTGCGCATTATATTTGTATCGATACAGAACCGCTTCATCTGTCCACACTACAGCGAAGCGCTACAGTACCAATACTGTACCGGTACGAAACCCTACATTTGTGGGTTTCGTACCGATACAGTTATACCGCTACAGTACCGGTATAGTTGCTTGTGTGGACAGGTGTTGCGGTACGAAAGTGGTTTCGTATCGGTACAAAATCCCTAGTGTGGACAGGGTATTAGTCTAGAGTGCAGTTCAAATAGAAACTGGAGCTTTGACTGGCATTTCCCAACCGAGTACGAGTTAAACAATGAGACGTTTCACTTTTATTCAGAAAGGAACACAGGCACAACAAAGCCAGCATGCAAAAGCTGCTGTAAATCCCTCAACTGTAAAACAGCCAGCACTAGGACACTGCTGAGGAGTTTAATTCGCTTCTATGATTAACTGCTTTAACCTGTAGTTTGGGTATTTCAGGGTGTGTTTGTTTTCCCAACTCATATTCCGGATGATTTTGGTTGACTTTTTTGTGAATAAGAGGGCTTAGGATAAGAGCGTTCGGCTTAGATCATTTTCATGCTAAACAAATCACCCACTTGTGACTCCTGGACTTTTCCTGGAAGTCTCCTCCCCTGCTGACCGACAAATGATTTACAAAAACCTTTGCTCAAGATTAAGCTTGGATAACTCAACACCTCCACCATTCACTGCACTATACAGCTATATTCCTGTGCCAGATAAAGTATAGCGATAGGTAATTAGATAATAACAGAATAAGTACAATTTAGAAGAGCCTCTAAACCTCTTGAAGGTTATAACTAGGTGTATGTAACCGCAAATGGCTTACTTAGAAAAGATATAAATGTTAAGTGAAAGTGAAACAAGGACAGGTAACAACATAAGGGCCCGGTCCCACAACTCCGATAACTATAACCACCTATAACCCCAACGATACGACTACACCTCTGCCTGAATGTAGTTCCAGTCTGGCGCAGTCACACCACAGCTATAATCCCGACTATAATATCGCTTGGTCCGGCCACTCAGGGAAATAAATGCCTGCGACTTAGGAATAGCCATGGAAGTTTTTTCCAACTAGTAGCACATTATTCCGGGTCATACTGTACAGCTTGGACTCCAAAACAACCCATGCACGCACTCCGGTGGTTGGTATAATATGGACAGATCACAGACTACAGAAATATAATTAAAAAATGATACAAAATACATACGTTATTTACCAGCTGGGAGGTCTGTATCGTGAAATACCGTGACCGAGGTCTTGAAAGTACTGAGCGAGGCCCTCTGGGTCGAGGTCACGGTATTTCACCATACGGACCAACCTTAAGCTGGTAAATAATATATTTATTTTTTCTTTACCAAATTCTAACAGAAAACGAGAGCGCCCGAAAGGGAAAACTGAGCCGAGCTGCCATTTTGAATCCTCATTCACGGCTGTCATGCAAATTGCTTCCTCCTCGGTATACAAGTGCACTTCCATGGCAGGAAAAAAGCTACATTTTGCCGCCTATGTAGTCCCCTATTTATACAAATAGGAGTCATTCAGGGTTCAGCCATGTTTTTGCTCGGCGTTAGCAAGTTAGAGGTTTTAGCTTTCTCCTGAAATGTTTTCTTTTATTTCTTCTTCCTCAGGGTAGTAAAACTCGCTTTCGCTGTGAAGACTGTCGTTATCGCTATCCATGCTGTAAAATTAATGCTATTCTCCTGAGAAATGCTGGCAAAAATTTATAAGATTTTTGATAATCTTATAAATAAATCTTATTTAAAAAAAAAAAAAAGATAAATTTTGACAAAAAAATGCTCCTATGTTTGTTGTTGTGAACAAGCGAGTCGCCAGAGGTCCGTAACTGGGGTCCGTACCGTAGGATACTGACCTGCTCGCCAGCCAATCAGAGCGCAGGATTTGATGGAAACCGCACCGTGAAAAATAGTGGTTACGGATTTTAATACGGATGCATCACGGATGCTAATAATTTACGGATTGGTCACGGACGTTTCAGTATATTACAGATTGGTTACCGATTTCATACGGATGATGCAACACAGATAGAAAACAAGAAGACAGAGTCATCTATATCCCCCGCCCTATATACCAACTATATACCAAGTTTCAAGATATTATTTGTCACATTTTTCAAGTTCTGCTGCAGGAAACCAACCCTACCTCTTTACACTGACCTCAGCAGCCCATGGCATAAACCCACGGGACCTTTGATCCAGGTGAGCTAAAAATTTAAATTTCTCACATTTCTTAGTATCAAAACGCACATATACATTACTTAATCAGCACATATACCAACTTTCAAGACCGTACCACTCATAGTTTTCAAGTTCTGCTCCGGAAACAAAACCTACCGCAAGACTAACCTGAGAGACTAAGTCTGAAATTGTTTCCATGGAAACATGAAAAATTACAATTTCTCAAATTTCTAACGATGAAAAGACACATCTACATCACCTTGTTAACATGCATACCAAGTTTCAAATCCGTATCATGAATAGTTTTGGATATATGCTCTGGAAACGAACATTGCTCTTAGAAACGAAGTCAAAATCAAATTTTTATATAAAAATTTGAAAAAAAAAATCCAAAATAGCAAAAGGCACCAGTTGACATGTTGCATGATACGTATACAAAGTTTCATGAAGATATCTTCAGTAGTTTTAAAGATATGGCCCGGAAACGAAAACGTGACTGGACAGACGGAACCCATTTCTATACCCCCGCCCAAACGAAGTTTCTATACCCCCGTTTCTATACCCCCACCCAAACGATAATTAAGAAGTCGAAAACAATTAAATGTTTGGACTGCTAAAGTTCATAATCAAAATGTCTTGCCTGCATTTATCTCATCTCATCTCATTATCTGTAGCCGCTTTATCCTGTTCTACAGGGTCGCAGGCAAGCTGGAGCCTATCCCAGCTGACTACGGGCGAAAGGCGGGGTACACCCTGGACAAGTCGCCAGGTCATCACAGGGCTGACACATAGACACAGACAACCATTCACACTCACATTCACACCTACGCTCAATTTAGAGTCACCAGTTAACCTAACCTGCATGTCTTTGGACTGTGGGGGAAACCGGAGCACCCTGAGGAAACCCACGCGGACACGGGGAGAACATGCAAACTCCGCACAGAAAGGCCCTCGCCGGCCACGGGGCTCGAACCCAGGACCTTCTTGCTGTGAGGCGACAGCGCTAACTACTACACCACTGTGCCGCCCACCTGCATTTATACGTTTATTAATTTACTATTGATATTTCACAAAAAATATCACATATCAATGAATAAAAGATCCGTGCTTTGTATTATATTTTTTATTTTCTGTGAATCCGTATTCCGTGACTTCATGATGCAACAAGGATGTACAAAGATGCCCAGAGAAAACAGCACATGCTCAGACACTGTTACATGTAAACGATTACCTGTCATATATTTTATCGGATCAGGTCCAGGACTGGAAAAAAATCGCTCCAGAAGCAATCTCAGCGATACGGATAAACCCAGGCCTGGGCTATAGGTATCGTTATCGGTCTGGTGTGACCACCAATGAACATCAACTGCAGGGGACTGATTTATTTATAGTTATCGTTATTGTGGGACCGGGCCTTCATAGCCATAACATACAGTATAATAGACATAAGTGCTTTTAAAGTTATTTCACTAACGTTTAGATCCACTGTTTTACAATTTCAATACAAATCTTACACAAAGGACGTTCACATTTTCAAATATAAACAGTCCAGAGTAGGGCTGTGCGATATGGGAAAAAAGGAATATCCCGATACATTTTCTCCATTTCACGATATACGATATATATCTCGATATATTGAAATCTCCTCTAAAGGACCCCATGAAATCTAACTTTTACTCTTTAATGTTTTCACTACAATCCCTGCAGATTAAATAACATTCTTGGTTAACTTTACAGGTGGTTTTCAGCAACACATTTTAAATTTTCATGTTGGTGATTAATCACAATTGAGTTGAAATAAGACTTTTTATTCAACAAAGATGTGGCACAAACTGCAAAAACAATCTTGAAAATTGCAACAAAGGGGCAATACAATACAGAGCTGCTCAGAGCTCAAACCAATAAAGTGCAGCTCAACACTGAGAAAGACATTTAGCCTAAATAAGAAAAGTGCTCTTTCATTAAATTATTTTAAAAAATAGATCTCCGAGCTGTTAACCTGACTACTGAGAACCACTGGAACATTCACAATAGAGAGAGAGATTGAGGGAGAGAAGAGAGAGATCTGCAAAACATCATTTTTCTCTTTGCACACTTTTGAACTGAGTGTTTTCTGGCTCTGCCTCTCAGGTGGGGTTTACATTAGACCGTATCAGCGGATCATCAGATTAACGTTTTTAAAAACGATTAGCGTGCACACAGCAACGGCAATACACGATTCGCGTGCACACAGCAACGCCAATACACGGATACGCTAATCACATGACTAATTCGGCACGCAAGTTGAAATGTGTCAGTGCGGCTCATCGCGTCCTCCTCAGCGGCTGCGCTCCAAATCACTCCGCCCTGAACAGTGAGTGCCCTCTGGAGGGTGCGCACTCCGGCCCTGCGCAGCTCACAGAGTGCGTGAGTGAAGTGCACGAGCAGTGATTCGGGACTGAGCCGCTGTGCGCAAGTCACTTACCACTTGCAAGTGGAAGGATGGCAAGCCTAAAGACAATCATAACTACACAATGGTCAGTATTTGCATCAGTATTTGCAGTATTTTCATACTTTTATACTCTTTAATGAAAGGTGATACAAGGCGGAAGTCCGCGCCGTTTTTCAGCAGTCGCGTCACATGACCAACGCCAGCGAATCAGGAAGGTGGATGTCACAGTGACGTTGTCCAATGACGACGCCAGCTAGAGCTCAGCACAGCGTATCCGCGTATTCTCAATGTTTACACAGCACCGGACCAGACACGATCTGGATTGAATACGTGGACGCTGGCGGATTCCCGTTTCCAGGCGTTTTAATGTAAACGGACAGTGCATCCGCGAAGAAAACGAGACAGATACGGTCTAATGTAAACTTGGCCTCAGATGTGTAGAATTCCGGTATTGCCTTCTCTGTAAAATGTCTGCGACCAGGCAACTCATGTTTGGGATCGAGTGTGTTTAGTAATTTTTGGAAGCCTGGTTTTTCCACTATACTAAATGGGATCATGTCTTTGGCAATGAAGTTAGTGACTGCATCCGTTATAGCTCTCCATCTCTGACTCGTTTTCTCATATGGGGGGCTTTGGAGAACGGGTCATTTGTTTAGCTCATGGGGGGGGGGTTTAGCTCGTGGGCAGGTAGTTCGGAGTTTAAGAGACTCTTCATACTGTACCGGGTGAGTTTCAGGTGATGGAACATATTTGTAGTGCTGCTGCCTTTCGTGATGACAGGGTTTTGGGGTTTTTTTGCACACTTTACAAACTGGCATTTGCTGTTCCACGTCCTCCTTGCAATATCCAAAAAATGCCAGTTGACTGACCCCTTACTAGTTCTTTTAGGAAGTAATTTGTCGCTGAAATTGCCAGAGCTTATATGGTAGCCTATGCAACACCAGCGATTGCACGAACTGAGTCAGCGCTGTAAACCGGAACCAGGAAATCTTCCTGCCGGCAGTGTTGCCAGATACTGCTGACGTTTTCCAGCTCAAAATATGTTCAAAACCCGCCAAAATGCACTTAAAACCGCCCAATCTGGCAACACAACCGAAACTAGAAAATCTTCCCGGAAGTTCCTTTCAGCACCGAGATGTCGCCCGGGATTGGTTGGCGAGTGCGTGACGTTATTGTTTTCTTTACCCTTAGGCCAAGTTTACATTAGACCGTATCAGCGGATCATCAGATTAACGTTTTTAAAATGATTAGTGTGCACACAGCAACGCCAATACACGATTCGCGTGCACACAGCAACACCAATACACGGATACGCTCGGCTCCGCAGGCATCCTGCGCTCCAAATCACTCCGCCATGAACAGCGAGTGCCCTCTGGAGGGTGCGCACTCCGGCCCTGCGCAGCTCACACAGCGCGCGAGTGTAGTGCACGAGCAGTGATTCGGGACTGAGCCGCTGTGTGTGTGATCCCAGTGCATATCACTTACTACTTGCAAGTGGAAGGATGGCAAGCCTAAAGACAATCATAACTACACAATGGGCAGTATTTGCATCAGTATTTGCAGTATTTTCATACTTTTATACTCTTTAATGAAAGGTGATACAAGGCGGAAGTCCGCGCCGTTTTTCAGCAGTCGCGTCACATGACCAACGCCAGCGAATCAGGAAGGTGGATGTCACAGTGACGTTGTCCAATGACGACGCCAGCTAGAGCTCAGCACAGAGTATCCGCGTATTCTGAATGTTTACACAGCACCGGAGCTGACACGATCTGGACTGAATACGTGGACCCTGGCGGATTCCCGTTTCCCGGCGTTTCCAGGCGGTTTAATGTAAACGGACAGTGCATCCGCGAAGAAAACGAGACAGATACGGTCTAATGTAAACTTGGCCTTAGGCAGCCTCTCACGTTACTGCCTGAGGGACAGAGAGAAAACCACCGGAAAAGGTTTTAAACAAACACGAAACAAACGCAAGTTGGAAGATGACCATAAAATACTCGATAGTTACGATATAATAATTTTATATATCGCACACAGAATTTTCGCGATATATCGAGTATATTCGATATATCGCACAGCCCTAGTCCAGAGTGTGTTGTACCTCTTTCATACCAAAGAGCGGGGTTAGACTTGGCTTATTTGACCAATGTTTAACCCTTCTTTTCCAATTCAAACCAAGACAGTCAACACCGGTTAATCCTGGGTCATGGCAATTCAGATAGGACCGGAGTCACGACTCGTGAAAGATGTATAACAATTAACTCACAGGCTGGAAATGAGCGGATATCATACACACACACACACTCACTGTGCTCTTTTCCTCTTGCGCCTGTCATACACAAGGCTTTCTCTGAGCTGGCTTTAGCGGACACTCCACACGATGAATGCGAATATGCACACAAAGTTTAAAAAAAAAAAGAAAAAAGTGCTTGAACAGTTTGAGAGAAATTAACCAGTAAATATTTTAATGACGTGACGTCACCTAGCTCCCCATTATCATTAATAATTTAAGAAATAATCGAGCACAAACAAATCATGCTGTCATCATATGAGGTGCCGACTTCATGGAGGTTCACCACTCGCACATGTATGCGTATGCATTTTATTTTCATAAACATGGCAAGTGTGCAGAGAAACAGAGCACAACACAGCAGCTCAGTGCATGGAGAGCAGTGCCTACTAATAATAATCAAGGAGATGCGCGAGAACAGGTGCGTGCTTTATTTCAGCTGCAGCGCTTTCCTTTTCACCCAGAACTCATGGCGAGTAACTTCTCATCTCATCTCATTATCTCTCGCCGCTTTATCCTGTTCTACAGGGTCGCAGGCAAGCTGGAGCCTATCCCAGCTGACTACGGGTGAAAGGCGTGGTACACCCTGGACAAGTCGCCAGGTCATCACAGGGCTGACACATAGACACAGACAACCATTCACACTCACATTCACACCTACGGTCAATTTAGAGCCACCAGTTAACCTAACCTGCATGTCTTTGGACTGTGGGGGAAACCGGAGCACCCGGAGGAAACCCACGCGGACACGGGGAGAACATGCAAACTCCACACAGAAAGGCCCTCGCCGGCCACGGGGCTCGAACCCGGACCTTCTTGCTGTGAGGCGACAGTGCTAACCACTACACCACTGTACCGTCCGGCGAGTAACTTTAGTGAAGAAAAAAAAAATGCATGGCGCATGCTTATGATAATGGGTTCTTGTGTAGCACCTCATGTTTGTAGCCTCAACAAAAACTCAGGACATCTTTCACCAATGTTTTGGCTGTTACACAGCTCACAAAAGATATTAGGCAGGTCTGACCAGCAGAGATGTCCACAAGCGCTGATGTCCACTGGCAGTTTTCTCCGGTGTTCTGATAAACTGTCCTACACGTCAATGCGTCCTACAAAGCCCCACTGCGCATGCGCAGAGCACAAAATGTAATTTCTTGGCATTTGAACAGATTTTTGTCTTACATCAGCTGTGCTATAAATGGTGCAGAATAAACGGTGCAGATTAACGGCATGCATTCAATGTCGAAGCATATTCTGATGGGGTCATATGAGTTGTGAGAACGTTCTGCGGCGTCATGTGAATTGTAATAACGTCCATTTTAATACAGCAAATGGCACTTGTGATAGTGACAAAAAAAACTATTAATTCTACATGCAGTGGTGCTTGAAAGTTTGTGAACCCTTTAGAATTTTCTATATTTCTGCATAAATATGGCCTAAAACATCATCAGATTTTCACACAAGTCCTAAAAGTAGATAAAGAGAACCCAGTTAAACAAATGAGACAAAAAAGTATTATACTTGGTCATTTATTTATTGAGGAAAATGATTCAATATTACATATCTGTGAGTGGCAAAAGTATGTGAACCTCTAGGATTAGCAGTTAATTTGAAGGTGAAATTGGAGTTAGGTGTTTTCAATCAATGGGATGACAATCAGGTGTGAGTGGGCACCCTGTTTTATTTAAAGTACAGGAATCTATCAAAATCTGATCTTCACAACACGTTTGTGGAAGTGTATCATGGCACGAACAAAGGAAGTTTCTGAGGACCTCAGAAAAAGCGTTGTTGATGCTCATCAGGCTGGAAAAGGTTACAAAACCATCTCTAAAGAGTTTGGACTCCACCAATCCATAGTCAGACAGATTGTATACAAATGGAGGAAATTCAAGACCATTGTTACCCTCCCCAGGAGTGGTCAACCAACAAAGATCACTCCAAGAACAAGGCGTGTAATAATTGGCGAGGTCACAAAGGACCCCAGAGTAACTTCTAAGCAACTGAAGGCCTCTCTCACATTGGCTAATGTTAATGTTCATGAGTCCACCATCAGGAGAACACTGAACAACAATGGTGTGCATGGCAGGGATGCAAGGAGAAAGCCACTGCTCTCCAAAAAGAACATTGCAGCTCGTCTGCAGTTTACTAAAGATCACGTGGACAAGCCAGAAGGCTATTGGAAAAATGTTTTGTGGATGGATGAGACCAAAATAGAACTTTTTGGTTTAAATGAGAAGCGTTATGTTTGGAGAAAGGAAAACACTGCATTCCAGCATAAGAACCTTATCCCATTTGTGAAACATGGTGGTGGTAGTATCATGGTTTGGGCCTGTTTTGCTGCATCTGGGCCAGGACGGCTTGCCATCATTGATGGAACAATGAATTCTGAATTATACCAGCGAATTCTAAAGGAAAATGTCAGGACATCTGTCCATGAACTGAATCTCAAGAGAAGGTGGGTCATGCAGCAAGACAACGACCCTAAGCACACAAGTCGTTCTACCAAAGAATGGTTAAAGAAGAATAAAGTTAATGTTTTGGAATGGCCAAGTCAAAGTCCTGACCTTAATCCAATCGAAATGTTGTGGAAGGACCTGAAGCGAGCAGTTCATGTGAGGAAACCCACCAACATCCCAGAGTTGAAGCTGTTCTGTACGGAGGAATGGGCTAAAATTCCTCCAAGCCGGTGTGCAGGACTGATCAACAGTTACCGCAAACGTTTAGTTGCAGTTATTGCTGCACAAGGGGGTCACACCAGATACTGAAAGCAAAGGTTCACATACTTTTGCCACTCACAGATATGTAATATTGGATCATTTTCCTCAATAAATAAATGACCAAGTAGAATATTTTTGTCTCATTTGTTTAACTGGGTTCTCTTTATCTACTTTTAGGACTTGTGTGAAAATCTGATGATGTTTTAGGTCATTTATGCAGAAATATAGAAAATTCTAAAGGGTTCACAAACTTTCAAGCACCACTGTATTCTGACAGGGTCAATTGAAGAGTCAGAGCGTACTAGATTCATATGAATGTAAAAGCATATTCTGACGGAGTCGTTTGAATTGTCAGGACGTCCTACATTCATATGAATTCTGACAGGGTTGGTGGACGTTGTATCAGTGTAGAAGCTGTTCTTTGCAGGGGGAAAAACCGCGAACTATGACTAAAAGTTAAAGTTGAATCACACTGTAGGATTTCCTGCAATGTAGGACTGCTTGACAAACATGTCTGACATCCCCTCCTACCGTACGACGCTTCGCGGATGTAGGACCGTTTATCAGAACACTGGCTACACAGACGGTCTGCGCTGGCGACTCGATGCCAGAAAAAAAGAACCAGAATTCTCTGAGAGCACAATATCCCCCGCTGGCAACTCTGCCATAACTCTGGTAAAATGCGACTGAATTGAACGAATTTACAATATGCATATTACCGACATATAACAAAGAATCCTGTCAAGTTTCGTGAAATTCCTCCAAAAATTGTGAGGAGTTGATTTCAGAAGCTGAGTACCCTTCCCGGGACGGACATCGCCACAACATAATCCCCCATTCGGGCCTTGGGGGATAATAAACTTTTTGCCAAATTACATGAAATTCCTCCAAAAATCGTGAGGGAAGTTGATTTCAGAAAGCAAGCACACCTTGATGAAATTGCCAAAGTACAAGTTTGTTAATAATCAAGGGCATAACTCTGGTAAAATTTGCCCAAATTAAACGAAATTTCAATATGCGTGTAACTGTCATATAACAAAGCCTTCTGACAAGTTTGGTGAAATTCCTCCACAAACTGTGAGAGGAGTTGATTTCAGAAGAACGTACACCCTCATGAAATTGTCAAAGTACAAGTTATTTAATCAAGGGTCAAAACTCGGAAAAATTTCACAAACAAAATTAAATCGCAATATGCGTATTACCGTCATATAACAAGGCCTTTTGCCAAGCTTTGAGAAATTCGTCCAAAAATTGTAAGAGGAGTTGATGTCAGAAGGCGAGCACACCTTCATGAAATTGTGAAAGTACAAGCTTGTCAAATGTGACCAAATTGAACAAAATAACAATATGCGTACTACCGACACGTAACAATTCCTCGTCAAGTTTGGTGAAATTCCTCCACAAATTGTGAGAGGAGTTGATTTCAGAAGGCAAGCACACTCTCATGAAATTGTCAAAGTATAATTTTATTAATCAAGGGCTGTAACTCTGGTAAAATGTGACCCAATTGCACAAAATTACAATATGTAGATTACCGACATACAACAAAGAATCCTGCCAAGTTTCGACGGACAGAAATCGCCACAACATAATCTTCCTTTGGGCCTTTCGGCCAGCGGGGGATAAAAACTTGCTTGAACATTGAAAAGCAAGTTATCTCGTCTCTGCTGCCCATAATTTGCTGCAAATCCAATTATTTCACCACGAAATTGTCTTCGATTCAGGTCTATCATGGACTTAATCTTGTTCAGTTTCGACATCTCCAGCTGTGCCCACGTCATCATGGAGTTAACTGGACGCTATGATTTACTCCGTTTTCTTTGTTTATATAGGTAAAATCAGGAAAACTAGGTGTGGCTTATTGGAAGCCATTGTGTTTCAGCAAAGGAAGGAAACGCTGGCTTTTCACTGCAGGGTTTGTTTTGATATCTTTAGAGGTAGTAGTGTTGTGGTTGGCATTAGATTAGTCATCGTATGTATTCTTTGCCTGTGACAAGTCCATTGATGGAGTTAAAACCTTTTCAATCTGCAGCATTACAACAGCGTACCAATGTATGTAAACAGTAAGACATCACTGCACGCCAAACACACACACACACACACACACACACACACACACACACACAATCAGAACAAAAGCTGTAACTTCAAACATGCTGCAAGCTGAAGACTGTTGACTTTGTCAATAAGAGTCAGTAAACTAATCTACAATGTAGTATTTGTGATTTTATACATTTATATGAAGCTTATTTGATTTCTACGATGGCGTCTTATACATTTGGAAAAAAAACAAAAAAACAAAGAGAAACTGTGAGCTACTGCTCACTTACGTATCCCCCCACTCTCGCTTACGGTATATCAGAATGCAAGCAATCGAAGGAATAGGACACTTATTATGAATGTTGACTTCAACAAATAATTAACCCTGAAAGAAGTAAGTAAAGAGCAGTGTCTCTCCCCAGGGATTTCAAACAGCATCCTGGTAAAGATCGCGGATACAAGCGACCGAAATGAGTTTCCTTCGCAGGGTGGCTGGGCGCTCCCTTAGAGATAGGGTGAGAAGCACAGTCACTCGGGAGGAGCTCGGAGTAGAGCCGTTACTCCTCCACATCGAGAGGAATCAGCTGAGGTGGCTCGGGCAACTTTTTTGGATGCCTCCTGGACGCCTCCCTGGGGAGGTGTTCCAGGCATGTCCCCCCGGGAGGAGGCCCCGGGGAAGACCCAGGACACACTGGAGGGACTATGTCTCTCGGCTGGCCTGGGAACGCCTCGGTGTTCTTCCCGAGGAGCTGGCCGAGGTGTCTGGGGAGAGGGAAGTTTGGGCTTCCATGCTTAGACTGCTGCCTCCGCGACCCGGTCCCGGATAAAGCGGAAGAAGACGAGACGAAACGAAATCCTGGTAAACTGGCATTTTGAAACGGCATTTTACTTCTTGAAATGGCACCAAAATCCACGCTATGGAGCACTTGCATGTGACGTCACAGCCAATCCAGATTGTGACAGACGCCATCTTGTCGGTCAAACGCCATATTCCGCCTTCTACTTCTACTTCTGGTTCTACTTCTGCTTTTACTTCTACCTTTTCTTCTGGAAAACCCTACTATATACAATTCTACTACAACGGCTGCAGCTACAAGCTCTCCCTACCTGTGCACGTTTTTTATGTTTTTTGTGTGTATTTTTGCATGTTGTTCGTCTGTACCGGACTTCAATATCCACTACAACTGTATGGACTTACTGGACATTGGTTTCCAGCAGAAAATGACGGTTTGTAGCGATTTCCATCACATGCACAACTTTTCGGACAAGAAAAAAAAAAAAAAACATTCCGGACGAGATAGCGAGACCAGCGGGGTCTCCGTGGATTGTTATCGGAAGCAAAGCAAAGGAGGCGGCGCCAGGAGCGGAAGCAAAAGCGAGGCTGCAGGCAGAGCCGGCCTGTTGACTAAGCTCAGAAAACAGCCACTCAAACCTCCACTGCTAAGCCTCTACCTCTCCAACGCCAGATCCATGTAAACAAGACGGATGATTTGGAATTACAGCTGGAATTACCTTATTCTATTCTATAATCGGCTGGTCAGTGCTATACTCAATACTTAAGTGACTTACCCGTCCAATGAGGATTCTTGTTTACAAGATGCCACATCTGAGTCGCTGACAAATCCTGAATTTCTGTAGAGATAACTGTCCAGAGATTTATAAGCACGCAGTGCTTCACCACTGAACAGCGAGGGAAAGTTAATGAGGTAATCATACACGTCCGGGTATTCCGCTGGCAGTTCAAAACCCGGTCGTGAAAACTACGTCCGGTAAGCCATAAGGGTCACAAATCTGTAGATCGTTTATTTTAGACATATATCTAGTTATCTGTTCATTAGAAAAATGAGCCGTGTAGTCCGTCGGTTGAAATTGATCCATTCTGTACACGAGTGCAGCAGTATTCAGCGGTGTTTTTGACCGACAAGATGGCGGTTGTGTACTTTCCGGTCACGTGACTGCAAGATCTCTATACTGTATGTTTTGTAAATACATTCAGTCGGTAAACAGGAAGTCGATAGGGGACAGGCCTGAAAATGGTATACACGATATAGAACCCCAAGCTGAAGCTTGGCACCAAATATCAAGCGGCTGTGATTTGTAGTTGCTGAGAAAAGTGTAACAAATTTTGTAAATCCACCCTGTGTGTTTCATATAAAGCGTTCACACGGTACAAAGTTATACCGGTGTAGCCCCTGAAAGCTGCTTAAACCGGTGCAAATCTAACCCTGCTCGGGAGGTGGTTTAAGAAATTTACTCCGGAGTAAATGCTAATTTGCGGGGCAGCACCGATATAAAATGGGCCGTCTGAACGCTACAGGGGTAGACTCGCTACGCGTGAGGAGAGTTGATTACATACGGGCATTGCATAATTTTGCATCCTGGTATTTTGCGCTTCCAAAATGGCGAATATCAACAACAACAGAACTGCGTGTCTTCCAGTGTTGCCAGATTGGGCGGTTTTAAGTGCATTTTGGCGGATTTGAACATGTTTTGGGCTGGAAAACGTCAGCAGTATCTGGCAACACTGGTGTCTTCATCCACGTTGTTTTCCCGGCGCTTGGTGATGCCATGACAACCGGGAAAAGGAAGTACATTTTCACGCATGCACATATTTCATTTCCGCATTATTACTATCGTATGGCACGGTCGCAAAAACTGCCGTGTGAATGCAAGTGGGGCTGCACCGGTGCTAACACGCTTCTCTCTAGTAAGCAGGGTTGTGATGTGTGAACGCTCCACAAAACTTACACCGGTGTAAGATATATCGCAACAAAATACATCGGTGCAGCATCGATGCAAATATGTGCCGTGTGAACACCCCTATAAATACATTCAGTCGGTAAACAGGAAGTTGATGTGCAACAGATTTGAAAACGGTATACACGGTACAGAACCCCAAGCTGAAGTTTGGTACCAAGTGGCTATGATTTGTGGTTGCTGAGAAAAAGGACGACGATACGGATGGACAGAGGTAAATCAGTAATACCCCCCCCTTCCTTCGGAGCAGGGGTATAAAGCTGACTGTAGATCAGTTCATCCAAACAGAGCAAGGAGACATACACTACCGTTCAAAAGTTTGGGGTCACCCAGACAATTTTGTGTTTTCCATGAAAAGTCACACTTTTATTTACCACCATAAGTTGTAAAATGAATAGAAAATATAGTCAAGACATTTTTCTGGCCATTTTGAGCATTTAATCGACCCCACAAATGTGATGCTCCAGAAACTCAATCTGCTCAAAGGAAGGTCAGTTTTATAGCTTCTCTAAAGAGCTCAACTGTTTTCAGCTGTGCTAACATGATTGTACAAGGGTTTTCTAATCATCCATTAGCCTTCTGAGGCAATGAGCAAACACATTGTACCATTAGAACACTGGAGTGAGAGTTGCTGGAAATGGGCCTCTATACTAGACTGGCAAGCCAGACTAAATGTGAATATTTAGTCTGGCCTCGATCCGTAGACATTTCCGAAGCGGGTAGGAGGGACAACCCGCTGTCTTTCAAACTGTCTCTGTGCGTATAGGCCGACGCTCTGACCAATCAGCGCAACAGTGACTGTGATGTAGTCAGAGCGACAGAAAGCAGTGGGGGAGACCTTGAAATAAATAATTTTTCAAAATGCGTATTAATTAATAAACAGGTTCTAGATATTAAGAAGTTTGGAGATAATGACCACAAGTTTGGAGTCTGTACCACATACTTAACATACACTCTTATTTTTTTCAAGTGTTTTTCAAGGGTTTGCTTAAACTGTTTTTGAGAGTTTTTATTTAGTGGTGTTTGGTGAAATAATTTCCCTTAAATTTAAAATAACGGGAAAATAAGAAACAATCAAAAAGTAATGTTTCAAAGCTGTTTATTAATTCTTCGTACTGCACAAACTAGCCCCATCCTTTTGGCTACGAGCGGAGCAGCTGGTAGATCAGACTTTTGCCATAGCCGGTCGGCAAAACAGCGAAAACGTCCTTCTTGAAAAGGAACGAGCGGAGAGCCTCTTCCTGCTCATGTTTCAACGAAAACTCCAAGTCTAATTCTTCTAAAACTGATTCCAAAGCGGAGTCAAACGCGCGCTGTTCACTAGCCGTAGCCATCTTTCCTGTTGTGCTTTCTCCAGCGTCGCGCAGCCTTGTCGTCACTCCTGCAAAAGCCTGCCCAAAGAATCCAAACAAAAACCTTGCGTTGTGATTGGCGGGCACGATTTGATGCCCGGGGTGTTTTTGTTTATATGGTGCGAGGCTAGACCCACTCGTAGGCAAAAATATTTTTGGCCGCTAGGCGGGTGGGTCTAGTTTACTAGGCTACCTCTATACACCTATGGAGATATTGCACCAAAAACCAGACATTTGCAGCTAGAATAGTCATTTACCACATTAGCAATGTATAGAGTGCATTTCTGATTAGTTTAAAGTGATCTGCATTGAAAAGAACAGTGCTTTTCTTTCAAAAATAAGCACATTTCAAAGTGACCCCAAACTTTTGAACGGTAGTGTAAATCTTCATAGTTGAATAGATTCCAAATAAAGGAAAGAAAAAAAAAACCTTCATAACGTGTTTGTAAGGTGTTGGGCCACCACAAACAGTCAGAACCGCTTTAGGTGTGCCTTGGCATCGATTCTACAAGTCTGTGGATCAGTGCTGAAAAGATGAACGCCATTCTTCTCGAAGATATTCCTTCAGTCGGGGATTTGATGAAGGTGTTAGAGAGTGCGGTCTAATGAATCACTCCAAAATCTCACAGCTGGGTTGTGATCTGGTGATTGAACGCCGCGGCATATGTTTCACATTATTTCCATCCTCATGAAACCATTCAGTGAGCCGTCGTGCTCTGTAAACGCAAACGGGGCGGAGACGAGACATCCTGGAAGAGCCCACCCCCATCAGGATAGAAATGCTTCATCAGAGGATAAAAGTGACAGGCAGAATGATGGTGTATTGATTTGCAGAGAGAGACTCATGCCTCTAAAAGGTCAAGTGGAGCAAAGCGAACCTGACTTTTCTTGGGAACGTTTCCCATGATGCAGTGGCGTGGCCTGTAATAATAAACCATGAGCTGTTTAGAATGTAATTTCGAGTGTACGTTCTCCCTTAATTCACCAGGCTGATGCTGGCTCCAGCCTCCGAAACAAGCTGACAGTGAATGACTGTGATTTAACCGAGCACGACACCCTGCATTTAGCTCATATTCTAGAATGCTCACTTCACTGGTGTCCTTGGGAGAAAATCTGCACTGTGGTGGCCATCTTGATCGCATTTATTTTCATGTAGGGCACCTATAATTTCGTGTGGGCAACTTTGCGCAACAGCACCCCACAGTATCCGATAACAGCATGGGCAGGGCCGGGATCTGGGCGGAGCATGGCAACTGAAGCCATCTTTGGAAGTCCTTGTGCTGGAACTGTACAAAATCATGCTTGCTGCTCAAATTACATTCGTCTGGTCGTTAAATAAAGATGCAAAGTAAGGGTAGTCCTGGGTGCAGCCTCCTGAATTCAGGATACAGGCAGATTTATTAGTAAATCGTTCACAGGAACATTTATACAAGAAAAGTGGTATGAATGAAAATAGTTAGTTCCAAAATGCTCCCGAGTTTGAGACCCACAAATGTGAACTCTGACATACAGGCTTCTGTATTGTATAGAGTGGTGCTTGAAAGTTTGTGAACCCTTTAGAATTTTCTATATTTCTGCATAAATATGACCTAAAACATCATCAGATTTTCACACAAGTCCTAAAAGTAGATAAAGAGAACCCAGTTAAACAAATGAGACAAAAATATTATACTTGGTCATTTATTTATTGAGGAAAATGATCCAATATTACATATCTGTGAGTGGCAAAAGTATATGAACCTTTGCTTTCAGTATCTGGTGTGACCCCCTTGTGCAGCAATAACTGCAACTAAGCGTTTCCGGTAACTGTTGATCAGTCCTGCACACCGGCTTGGAGGAATTTTAGCCCGTTCCTCCGTACAGAACAGCTTCAACTCTGGGATGTCGGTGGGTTTCCTCACATGAACTGCTCGCTTCAGGTCCTTCCACAACATTTCGATTGGATTAAGGTCAGAACTTTGACTTGGCCATTCCAAAACATTAACTTTATTCTTCTTTAACCATTCTTTGGTAGAACGACTTGTGTGCTTAGGGTCGTTGTCTTGCTGCATGACCCACCTTCTCTTGGGATTCAGTTCATGGACAGATGTCCTGACATTTTCCTTTAGAATTCGCTGGTATAATTCAGAATTCATTGTTCCATCAGGGATGTCAAGCCGTCCTGGCCCAGATGCAGCAAAACAGGCCCAAACCATGAGTCTACCACCACCATGTTTCACAGATGGGATAAGGTTCTTATGCTGGAATGCAGTGTTTTCCTTTCTCCAAACATAACGCTTCTCATTTAAACCAAAAAGTTTTATTTTGGTCTCATCCATCCACAAAACATTTTTCCAATAGCCTTCTGGCTTGTCCACGTGATCTTTAGCAAACTGCAGACAAGCAGCAATGTTCTTTTTGGAGAGCAGTGGCTTTCTCCTTGCAACCCTGCCATGCACACCATTGTTGTTCAGTGTTCTCCTGATGGTAGACTCATGAACATTAACATTATCCAATGTGAGAGAGGCCTTCAGTTGCTTAGAAGTTACCCTGGGTTCCTTTGTGACCTCGCTGACTATTACATACCTTGCTCTTGGAGTGATCTTTGTTGGTTGACCACTCCTGGGGAGGGTAACAATGGTCTTGAATTTCCTCCATTTGTACACAATCTGTCTGACTGTGGATTGGTGGAGTCCAAACTCTTTAGAGATGGTTTTGTAACCTTTTCCAGCCTGATGAGCATCAACAATGCTTTTTCTGAGGTCCTCAGAAATCTCCTTTGTTTGTGCCATGATACACTTCCACAAACATGTGTTGTGAAGATCAGACTTTGATAGATCCCTGTTCTTTAAATAAAACAGGGTGCCCACTCACACCTGATTGTCATCCCATTGATTGAAAACACCTGACTCGAAATTCACCTTCAAATCAACTGCTAATCCTAGAGGTTCACATACTTTTGCCACTCACAGATATGTAATATTGGATCATTTTCCTCAATAAATAAATGACCAAGTAGAATATTTTTGTCTCATTTGTTTAACTGGGTTCTCTTTATCTACTTTTAGGACTTGTGTGGAAATCTGATGACGTTTTAGGTCATATTTATGCAGAAATATAGAAAATTCTAAAGGGTTCACAAACGTTCAAGCACCACTATAATTGTTTTCAGCTCACTATGGAGTTGTGTGGCCATCGTGAAATGCAAATCAGCAGTTCTGTGAATTTACACACGACTGGCATTTATCAGCATACTGTACTCAGGAGTACATCGGCATGAGTTAAAAACTGGTATTGAAGACCCAATACCATGATGCACTTTATGGCTTCCTCATCTCAGTTCCCTACTCAAACACACAGCCCCAGAAAGACAACTGGGCCATTTTTCTCTGCTTCCTTATTCTCTTTCTCACTTCTTTGTACACATGCGCTAATATGCCCAAATAGCTGACATAAGCGTTTGCTCATGCAGACTTTATTCTCATCCAGTACGCTGGTTTTCATTTTACTCTCGTCTGATTTCAAATCCCGGCTGACCCATGTCTCAGTATATGAAAATTACAGGCAGGTGCTTTCCACTGGAGCTCAGCCAAGAACAGAAAGATCGTTATAAAATGAGAAGGGAGAAACAGGATGACTTTAAAACATTTTATGTTAGTAACACACTATCACTGTATAACTTTTTCCAGAGCAGTGTGACTTTGTACCAAGTGGTGTGCGTTTACTGAATAAGGTCTTCGGCTTTTATTATTAACTCTGCGTGTGTGTGTGTGTGTGTGTGTGTGTGTGTGTGTGTGTGTGTGTGTTCCCGTGTGCGAGATGCCTGGGACTGTGTGGGGTTCCAGGTTTAGGGTGATGACTCAGACATGACTCACTGTCACACAACCACAAAGAGCTGCACCAGATTACTCTTTACTCTCACTGTATACTTCAGAGCCTCAATAAACAGCCCTCACTGCTCACAGAAAGGTGCTACTTCTCTAATCTTAGATTCGACTTTGGTGATTTGGACCAACAATGGATCTCGAAACACAAGCAGCGAGGAATAACTTTAATGAAAGGCATAAACAGGGTTCCCCCTGGGTTCTGAAAAAAAAAAATTCTCCACTTTGTTCCTTGAAAAATCAAGCCGAATAAGTCTTCTTCACTTTTTCTTATTTTTTCTTCACTTAGTTTGTATTTTTTCTTAGTTTACAACTTATTAAAGTGGACTTAATACAGGTTTATAGCAACCAAACTGGCACAATTCAAATATTTGTACAGATACAGCTAGGCCTCTCCATTACATATAAAATTTCGGCTCCACTCCAGCCTCTAATCAGAAAGACTAGATTTTGGGCCCCTGTGCACCATCAAGCTAAAATAAACCTCTTTAGTTTGAGTTTACTGAAGGTTATTTTAGCATGAAATTATTCAGAAGAGGTATTAGGACTCCCTTTAGCCTTCAACACAAAACCTGATTTACAATTGAACAGAATCGAGAAGAGTCTTGGAACAAACAGTAGCGAAGGAATCCGAATTTCCCGTCGAATTACGAACTGAACACAGAATGATACTGTTTTTCATCATACGTTCACCACGGGAACTCAACACGCCACATCGCCTCAAACAGAGCTCCCTTCAGGCCGGGTTTTTTTTTTTTTTTTTTACCGAGCCCTGTATTACTGACACTGTCCGATGTGCTCGGGGACGGTAGGGGCTCTGAGTGTTTTTTACCGAGCCCTGTATTACTGACACTGTCCGATGTGCTGGGGGACGGTAGGGGCTCTGAGTGTGTTTTACCGAGCCCTGTATTACCGACACTGTCCGATGTGCTGGGGGACGGTAGGGGCTCTGAGTGTTTTTTACCGAGCCCTGTATTACTGACACTGTCCGATGTGCTGGGGGACGGTAGGGGCTCTGAGTGTTTTTTACCGACCCCTGTATTACTGGCACTGTCCGATGTGCTGGGGGACGGTAGGGGCTCTGAGTGTTTTTTACCGAGCCCTGTATTACTGACACTGTCCGATGTGCTGGGGGACGGTAGGGGCTCTGAGTGTTTTTTACCGAGCCCTGTATTACCGACACTGTCCGATGTGCTGGGGGACGGTAGGGGCTCTGAGTGTTTTTTACCGAGCCCTGTATTACCGACACTGTCCGATGTGCTGGGGGACGGTAGGGGCTCTGAGTGTTTTTTACTGAGCCCTGTATTGCCGACACTGTCCGATGTGCTGGGGGACGGTAGGGGCTCTGAGTGATTTTTACCGAGCCCTGTATTGCCGACACTGTCCGATGTGCTGGGGGACGGTAGGGGCTCTGAGTGTTTTTTACCGAGCCCTGTATTACTGACACTGTCCGATGTGCTGGGGGACGGTAGGGGCTCTGAGTGTTTTTTACTGAGCCCTGTATTGCCGACACTGTCCGATGTGCTGGGGGACGGTAGGGGCTCTGAGTGTTTTTTACTGAGCCCTGTATTGCCGACACTGTCCGATGTGCTGGGGGACGGTAGGGGCTCTGAGTGTTTTTTACCGAGCCCTGTATTACTGACACTGTCCGATGTGCTCGGGACGGTAGGGGCTCTGAGTGTTTTTTACTGAGCCCTGTATTGCCGACACTGTCCGATGTGCTGGGGGACGGTAGGGGCTCTGAGTGTTTTTTACCGAGCCCTGTATTACTGACACTGTCCGATGTGCTGGGGGACGGTAGGGGCTCTGAGTGTTTTTTACCGAGCCCTGTATTACTGACACTGTCCGATGTGCTGGGGGACGGTAGGGGCTCTGAGTGTTTTTTACCGAGCCCTGTATTACTGACACTGTCCGATGTGCTGGGGGACGGTAGGGGCTCTGAGTGTTTTTTACCGAGCCCTGTATTACTGACACTGTCCGATGTGCTGGGGGACGGTAGGGGCTCTGAGTGTTTTTTACCGAGCCCTGTATTACTGACACTGTCCGATGTGCTCGGGACGGTAGGGGCTCTGAGTGTTTTTTACCGAGCCCTGTATTACTGACACTGTCCGATGTGCTCGGGACGGTAGGGGCTCTGAGTGTTTTTTACCGAGCCCTGTATTACTGACACTGTCCGATGTGCTGGGGGACGGTAGGGGCTCTGAGTGTTTTTTACCGAGCCCTGTATTACTGACACTGTCCGATGTGCTCGGGGACGGTAGGGGCTCTGAGTGTGTTTTACCGAGCCCTGTATTACCGACACTGTCCGATGTGCTGGGGGACGGTAGGGGCTCTGAGTGTTTTTTACCGAGCCCTGTATTACTGACACTGTCCGATGTGCTGGGGGACGGTAGGGGCTCTGAGTGTTTTTTACCGACCCCTGTATTACTGGCACTGTCCGATGTGCTGGGGGACGGTAGGGGCTCTGAGTGTTTTTTACCGAGCCCTGTATTACTGACACTGTCCGATGTGCTGGGGGACGGTAGGGGCTCTGAGTGTTTTTTACCGAGCCCTGTATTACCGACACTGTCCGATGTGCTGGGGGACGGTAGGGGCTCTGAGTGTTTTTTACCGAGCCCTGTATTACCGACACTGTCCGATGTGCTGGGGGACGGTAGGGGCTCTGAGTGTTTTTTACTGAGCCCTGTATTGCCGACACTGTCCGATGTGCTGGGGGACGGTAGGGGCTCTGAGTGATTTTTACCGAGCCCTGTATTGCCGACACTGTCCGATGTGCTGGGGGACGGTAGGGGCTCTGAGTGTTTTTTACCGAGCCCTGTATTACTGACACTGTCCGATGTGCTGGGGGACGGTAGGGGCTCTGAGTGTTTTTTACTGAGCCCTGTATTGCCGACACTGTCCGATGTGCTGGGGGACGGTAGGGGCTCTGAGTGTTTTTTACTGAGCCCTGTATTGCCGACACTGTCCGATGTGCTGGGGGACGGTAGGGGCTCTGAGTGTTTTTTACCGAGCCCTGTATTACTGACACTGTCCGATGTGCTCGGGACGGTAGGGGCTCTGAGTGTTTTTTACTGAGCCCTGTATTGCCGACACTGTCCGATGTGCTGGGGGACGGTAGGGGCTCTGAGTGTTTTTTACCGAGCCCTGTATTACTGACACTGTCCGATGTGCTGGGGGACGGTAGGGGCTCTGAGTGTTTTTTACCGAGCCCTGTATTACTGACACTGTCCGATGTGCTGGGGGACGGTAGGGGCTCTGAGTGTTTTTTACCGAGCCCTGTATTACTGACACTGTCCGATGTGCTGGGGGACGGTAGGGGCTCTGAGTGTTTTTTACCGAGCCCTGTATTACTGACACTGTCCGATGTGCTGGGGGACGGTAGGGGCTCTGAGTGTTTTTTACCGAGCCCTGTATTACTGACACTGTCCGATGTGCTGGGGGACGGTAGGGGCTCTGAGTGTTTTTTACCGAGCCCTGTATTACTGACACTGTCCGATGTGCTCGGGACGGTAGGGGCTCTGAGTGTTTTTTACCGAGCCCTGTATTACTGACACTGTCCGATGTGCTCGGGACGGTAGGGGCTCTGAGTGTTTTTTACCGAGCCCTGTATTACTGACACTGTCCGATGTGCTCGGGACGGTAGGGGCTCTGAGTGTGTTTTACCGAGCCCTGTATTACTGACACTGTCCGGTGTGCTCGGGGACGGTAGGGGCTCTGAATGTGCCTCCCCTGTGCCTGTTTCATCCCTTAAATCATGTTCAGTGCTTGAAGAAGCTGCCCCAAAAAAAACCTTCCTCAGCTTAGACTACGCCATTGTTCAGTTCACGCAGAGATAATTACACCACGACACCAGGCCGATTAAGACGCACTGTGATTCGTCAAAAGCTTGGTGCCCATTTGGTCGTTATGTGTCGTCAATTTTTATTGGTCACAAGCACGTGCTCATTGTTTACACTCTGGTTTTTCCAGAAAGGGATTTCTACAAAAGATGACTTATGATAAAGATGACAAATACATTTGTTACTGTGACGACTGCTAGTAATTTTCTCTTCATCACTGATGGATTATGTTCGTCGCTATGACAGTTCTCTCATACACACATTTTTACTGACTATAACATGAAGAGAACTCAGATTCAGTACTCGGGGCATTGGCTGTCAACATAGTCCTTATACTGAAGCATCATTATCGGATTTACCCCTGAAAGGTGACTGACAGTGCAATTAGGTTTAAATACACCATAATCTGAAATGAATGTGTAATAAATCCATACACTCACATGCAAACAAGCCTCATCATCATCAGGAGGAGGTG
This sequence comes from Neoarius graeffei, assembly GCF_027579695.1. Taxonomy (NCBI): domain Eukaryota; kingdom Metazoa; phylum Chordata; class Actinopteri; order Siluriformes; family Ariidae; genus Neoarius; species Neoarius graeffei. The sequence goes on from NC_083573.1 coordinate 77,909,652, forward strand.
TTTAAGAGTGCCACATACTGTATGACTGTACACTGAATCTGCCAGATGTGTCAGCCATCAAGCTGATATACTTACACTGCAGGTAAGCTGCTACAAGACATAATATTGAGTTTGATCTCATGATCAACTAAAAAAAAAAAACCTCTACTTCATCCTGGCTTTACCAAAGGAAAACATTTTGTTTGATATGTTTGTTTCTGAGTGTAAGGACGTACTCTCACTCAGCGATCCTTACCACACTGGAGCGTGTTTGACCCCCCAAGTCAAGTTTATTTGACTAGTGTGTACACTCCGGTGGGATTCACTTGGCCTGCTTAGAAGAGGTGCGCTCAGGTGCCGTGTGATCGCTAACCGCACGAAACCCAAACGCTACAGAATGCACTTTTCAATTCACTGGAGAATATTTGGGTTAATAAGAGGTCTGGTTCTCACCTTACTAATGAATGCAAATTGTAGTCAGCAAGTAAAGCTACGGGTGGCACGGTGGTGTAGTGGTTAGCGCTGTCGCCTCGCAGCAAGAAGGTCCTGGGTTCGAGCCCCGTGGCCGGCGAGGGCCTTTCTGTGTGGAGTTTGCATGTTCTCCCCGTGTCCGCGTGGGTTTCCTCCGGGTGCTCCGGTTTCCCCCACAGTCCAAAGACATGCAGGTTAGGTTAACTGGTGACTCTAAATTGACCGTAGGTGTGAATGTGAGTGTGAATGGTTGTCTGTGTCTATGTGTCAGCCCTGTGATGACCTGGCGACTTGTCCAGGGTGTACCCCGCCTTTCGCCCGTAGTCAGCTGGGATAGGCTCCAGCTTGCCTACGACCCTGTAGAACAGGATAAAGCGGCTAGAGATAATGAGATGAGATGAGAAGTAAAGCTACATTATGATGACGTAAGACCACACGGGACTGAAACATAACGCGCAATGTGAGTGCAGGCCAGAGGGGGAGCAAGGGGAGGGGAGAAGATCGCTCTCAGGAGCTGTTCAAGACAATCGTTCCTAGTGTGAGTACGCCGGTTCATACATTTCTCAGTGACATGTGGTCGTTTTTTCTACCACCTGTTGCACCACATACATGGGTGGTGTAGTAGTTTGCACTGTTGCCTCACAGCAAGAAGGTTCTGGGTTCGAGCCCAGTGACCGATGGGGATCTTTCTGTGTGGTGTCTGCGTGGGTTTCCTCCACAGGCCAAAGATATGCGGTTAGGTTAAATGGCTACTCTGAATTGCCCGTAGGCGTGAATGGTTGGTTGTCTGGGAACCCAGGCACCGTTTGGTGCTGATCCCAAGCCCGGAAATGGGAGGGCTGTGGCAGGAAGGGCATCTGGTGTAAAACTATCCTCCAATTAATATGACATGGGGGCAGTGACCACACAAACATAAGTGGGACAAACTGGAAGAAGAAGAAACCACACCACATACATGAACCACGGCTGGGGCCTGGCTGCTCACAGGAACCTTTTTTTTAAGTATATAAATTAGCTTGAACAGATGCTAGACAATCTTTCAAAATGTAGGAACAGTAAAGCACATTTTCATGCTAGCACAACATGCAGTCACTTCACACAAACACTTCATCAAGCAAAAATGAAGATACTAGTCACTACAATAACATTAAGTGCAACAAGACAACACCACAGCTCATAGATGAAATGTTAGCCAAGTACTTCTTCCATTTTTGCCACCAGAACCCGTCACTCATATACCATTCGTAAATGTGACCCCTCACCGAATCCAGGGACACGTCGGCCGAGATAATCGCAAAAGAAGCATTTTTTTTTTAAATTTGTGATTTTTGTTTTTTTCCATCATGTGCAAGTTGAGATCTTGAAGAATGCAATCAGTATTTCAGATAATAGATTGTTTTGTTGGAAAAGCATACATTTTTTGTTGCAAATTGTCTTGTTTTTGTCAGGACTGTAGCCTGCTGGGGGGTGTGGGTAAATTACCATATGGGCCATTCACATGATGATTTAAGTCTTTTGTTTTTTTTGTTTTTTACGAATCAGCTGTATGATACGGGCTGAGCTCATGGCTACTTAACCTGCATACAGGCGTGTAATTTCACTATGGAATGAGCGCAGAGGAGCTGAAACACCGCGAAGCAAACAGACACACGGTATTTACATCGGAGATCACCATTTCTAGCAAAAAAACCCGCAACCTCGTTTTCCAGATTGAATGGAATACTTGAATGATCGGATGATACACGGACCGTTCTAGGACTACATTCCATCGGAGGCGTTGGTGTGTGCAAGGCGCCGTTTCTCTTTCTGATGGGGTGAGTTTATTAATCTAAGGCTGTGTGGTTATTTTTGCATGTAACGGAGAGTGTTGTGGTTTGGTTAAGCCTAGGTCACAACCGGACGTACGATTTTTTTGGCTGTGCGATTTTTGGCATTTCCCAAATCGCTGCGTTTTTTTTTTTGTTCACGGAGAAAGACGCGCGTTGGCCGCAAGTTTGTCTTGCAACCTGAAAAAAACGTAAGCGCCCGTAGCGTTTGTTTGACATGACAAAGAACCTCTGCGGCCGGTCTGCGGCTTGAAAATCAGCACATCACACGCGCGCTCTCGTGCTTTTCATGCGCGCTCTCGTGCGTTTCTTGCGTTTTTTGCATGTAGACCGGCCGTAGGAGCACGTACTGTACGGCCGGTTGTGACCGAGGCTTTACATGAAACTAGTGTTGTGTTAGTTGTGACATCATCGTGCTATCTTTCTTTCTTACGGTGTGAGTAATTTTTCAACCACAAAGTGTTAAAGTATACTTTAGGTCTTATTTTTGTACTGCATAATTGTGTTGGGCATACTTTGCATGGAAGGAAAATTGATGTGGTGATTTGTTTACATGAAAGTAGTATCGTGCTAGCTCGTAGGGGGTAGGGCTTTCCTTAATGTCATGCAGATGAGCAGCATTATGTGCCCGCCCTGCACCCAGAGTAGCTGAGATGGAAAACTTTGAGGGCGATTTTCTCCCTTTTCTGTTTAAGAAGTATACACTTTCAAAAGGCCACACATTCTTCAAATATTGTCAGATCTCCACATGGAAGGCATCATTGGAAAGATTAGAAACTCTACTTTCTGAATCTGTCAATAACTCAAAACATCCCCGGGTGGACATGTGTCTCTGGATTCTGTTTTCTGACACAAATCACATAATTACCTCATCATATTTTCAGTTTAATTATGAGCCACTTCAGAGGCTAGTTAATTGGACTTCGAGCCAAACATAACATGGGACTACAAGCCTCAACACCAGGCACTGCCCGAATGCCCGATTTGCCCAATCAAGACGCGCGGGCAGAAATATTTTAGTGAGTTCGGCCCGTTCGGGCGCACCTATGGTCAGCTTCTTTCGGCACAAAAATTTTTTTCGTGTGAGTACATTACAAAAAACAAGATGTATTAACCAGCATCCTCGCCTCCCCTGTGATCGGCGTTTTGGTTTTTCTTCCCGATTTGTAACGGCGATTCTGATTGGCACGCTTCAGGCGTGCGTGCGTGCGCATTTGTGCTTTTCGTCACTACGAGTGGTTGCTGGTGCCCTCTACGTTTTCCCGGGTTGACTTCAGGAACATTCAATGAATGGAAAGACATGCTTTCGTGTCTCAAAAAGTAAACCACACCCTCTACAGTAAATATATATCATTTACATACTGAATTATCCCATAGATAATTATATCTTATCCCATTTATCATGGACATTGGCCCATCATGCATGTGTAGATGAGGAGAGCAGGTTGTTTAATTTCCTCCTAAATGCAACGGCAAACTGAATGATAAAACAGTACTGCAGTACAGACTCCTGTTTTATAATGCTTTTAGTTTTATAATTCATCTTTGCAATATTGCTAGTCATTGTTATAGGCAAAACAAAGTGTGTTTTGTGTCCTGAACTCTATATAAAAAGATGTATTATGTACTAGTACTGTATGTAAGTCTTACATATATGATATTGACAGAGATGCCAATCACTACGATTCGTGCGTAGTCACTACGTTTTTGACAGTAGCACTACGAGGCTACGACCGTCGATTCAGTTTATATGGGATTCATACGATTTTAGCATGGATGCGGTTCGAAACGCGTAAATCTATAAGGGTTCACAATATTTTGCCGGTGTTCGGTACATTTGAGGCCAATTATCGCTTGATAATTCAATATTTTGACTGTATTTATGGTCAAAGTTTGCTTCGATGGGCGCCACCATCTTTGTTGACAAGCGTTCTGCGCATGCGCGAATTAATTATCGATGCCGCGATGGAATGTCGAGCAGCCCATGTCACTAGGTATTGAGGGGCTGTCGGGGTGTTGTAACCTCACAAACATACTACTAAAGAAAAACTGTTGGAACTGAAACGGTCATCTTCTGAAGTAAATCAGTCAGAACTGAATAAGTAATCTGACTTGATATTGATGAGATTAAAAGTGAAAGGAAGTTGATAAAAATTAAAAGTAATCAAATGCCGCTTTTCCACTACCAACGCGGCTGAGTCGGGCTGAGTCGGGCTGAGCGGGGCTGTTGGAGTTGCATTTCGACTACAACCGCGCTGAACCGTGCTGGCTGGAAGTGGGTGGACACATTGGGTGGAGTTAGCGAAAGTGGGTGGAAGTCACGTGATGTCGTTAGGCAGCGCAAACAGTGACATCAGAGCGCTTTTAAGCGGTAGTCTCACGACCCGGATAGTAAACAATAAACATGGAGGACACGGAGTCGTTAGTGTTGCTGGTCTTGGTGCTGTGGCTTGTTGTCACCGACAACGCCAGCAGATACTGGCAAGAGCGTATAGATGAGGCGAGGCGCATAAGGCTTCAGAAATTCTCGTAATTCGTAATTCTTCTCCTTCCGGGTTTACGGTGTTTACAGATCCCAGCGCGCTCGCGGGGCGTGTGTGGGCGTGTGAGGACACTCCTCCTCACCAATCAGTACACAGGGGAGTGTCTGCTCACGCCCCCAACCTCACTCGGCTCGGTTTGGCTCGCTTCAGCCCCACTCCAAAACCGTGCGAGTTTTGGGGGCTGAGCAGGGCTGAAGCGAGCTGAGTCGTGCTGCTCTGAGGTAGTCGAAACGCGAGCCGTGTCGGGCTGAAGTGAGCTGAAGCGAGTTGAAGTGAGCTGAAAAAGGGTAGTGGAAAAGGGCCAAAAGTGACTTGGCATTAATCATGGGAATAAAAAGGAAATAGACATGTTCCAGTACAACTATTTGAGTACTGCTAATTGAGTGTTCCAGCATATTCTCTATAAACATTGATGGTGTGTAATCTGCATTTGTTTAGTAAACTATTTGAGTATTTGCTAATTGAGTGTTCCAGTATGTTATCTATAAATATTGATGGTATGTAATCTGCATTTGTGTAGTAAAGTTAAGGAAATAATATTCACTGTTTGAAAGTTGACTGTATACAAATTACCAGAGAAGTCTTTACTTTTACCCCTTTTCCACCAAATCAGTTCCAGGGCTGGTTCGGGGCCGGTGCTGGTGCTGGTTCACAACTCGTTCAACTTGCGAGCCAGCTGAGAACCAGTTTGTTTTTCCATAGCTCGCGGAGCTACGTCATTACGTCGCTGTATACGTCATTACGTCGCTGTATACGTCAGTTACGTCGCTACGTTTGCATAAACCTTGGCGCGAATATCGAAGCAAAAACAACACGGAAGAAGCAGCAGCAGCAACAACAACAATAATAATAACGGATGACTTCGCGTTTGTACAGCTGCTGCTTCTCGTCGCTTAAAAATGGCGATCTTTCGCAGTCTTGTTACTGTTGTTGGTCTTAACAACTCCGCCCCCCCCCGCTGATGTAAGCGGTTCTTTCCTCTGGCCCAGCAGAGAGTTGGTGCTAGCCTGGAACCGGGTTTTCTGGCCCCAGAGCCAGTTCTTTGTCAGTGGAAACAGAAAACCCGGTTCCAAACTAAGCACTGGCCCCGAACCAGCCCTGGAACTGCTTTGGTGGAAAAGGGGCATTTGTGTGAATGTAGTGAGTTATGAGTATCACTCATGAGAAAATCATGAGTGATTGTGGTTTTATTTTTCAGATAATTGGGAAAAAAAAAAATCAACAATTTTCTCCCCCCAAAACCAACATGTCCCAGTTCATTTTAGTCACCTGTATTCACTCAGAATGGCCCTAAAAAAGCACCAATTTCCAAAATTTTTCAGGGGGCTTACAGCGCCCCCTGAACCCCCAGCTGGATTGGACTCGCTACGCGCCCTGCGGGCGCTCCGCTTGTATGCATGTGTCACTACACATTGATTTCACAAAAGGTTGTCATCTCTGTATTGATTTATGTTTCATGTCTTCAGGGCTTGTCTTGTTCTTCTGTTGCAGAAATAAATGTTTTTAAAAATAAATGTTTTTTTTTTGCATGTACTTATGTCTAAACAACTCAATTATACCCCTAGAAAACATATCAGTATTGCCTCAAACCGTGTACTTGAAAACTTGCCAAAATACCGCAAAATTTTAGGGCAAAAGGAAATTCAAGGGGGTCAAAAAAAATTGAGGCCATGGTGTCAAAAATTAACGTTGAGGCCTGGACTGGGTCGGATACTGGAGCCTTTACTTTCCTGATGGTCTAGCAAAAATATTTATGATTTGTTCACCCATGGGAAAAACATACAACACAAGAGGCTACATGACAAAATACTGAGTCTATGATTGTTCACAGATGCGGGTCAGCACCAGAACTCGGGCATCCTGATTATACACTGCAAAAAACTGAACACTGAATTTGAGAAGAAATTTCCTTAATACCAGTGACGTTATCTTGCTTCATGGACAGATAATTTTACTTTACAAGACATCTTGGAGTAAGTTGGTTACAATCTACCATAGAACTAGTTTTAATAATCTCAGAGTTGGTGTCTTGTGTTCTTCTAATAGGAAATGCTAGATCATTTCAACTATACTAGATATTCTAACTTAAGAGATCGTTTTTGCAGTGTAGAAGAATACAAGACACCAACTCTGAGATTATTAAAACTAGTTCTAGATTGTAACCAACTTATTCCAAGATGTTTTATCAAGTAAAATTATCTGCATCAAGATAATTTCACTAGTATTCAGGAATTTTCTTCTCAAATTCAGTTTTTTGCAGTGTATCGTTATGTATGTGTTGGTAAATATGACAACAACATCTGGAAATAGCAGTTTAAGCAGCCTGATGTCCCCGGATTGCAATGACTAACATTAAATTGTTACACGCTCACATTATAACCGTTTAAAAGAGCTCTTCAGTAACTTGTAAACACCACCAAGGGCCATGCATTCAGTCATTTTAGCCACTTTGGAGCTCTAGTTCTGCGACAGAGAGGCTATGGTTCAGTCTTTCAAAGTCAGACACTTTATTCGATCAAAGTCTTGCGGCTTATTGATTAAATTTATTATTTTTTAAGATATGGTGAACCTGTAGTGCATTTTGTTGACAATATTAAAGCTCTGTTGCAAGTCTGGATTTCTTTCATTTTATACAGACAAAAATGCACATTGTTTTGCACTGTGCATGATTCAGAAATGAAAAAAAAAAAAGTCATAACTTTTCTTCATTCAAATTTGATTCAAAATATCCTGAGACGTGAATCGAATCAAAACCGTCAAGCGTTTCAGAAATCGAAATGATTCATGGCAGAAATTTAGTTATAGCCCTCATATGAAAGTAGGAATTATGCAAATCAAGTCAAATCAATGCCCCTATTATAAAAGGCAGAAAGGCTGGTTTAGATCATGGCACAAAGCCCAATCTAGTACAAGTGAATGTAGTCTTGTGTGTGTTGAGGAAAGACGAGAAAGTGGTTAAACCAGAGGTGAAACTCTCCACCAAGGGATCAGATGTCAGCTGAGGTAAATATGGTGATAATGTAAGAAAAGACACCGACATGTAAATGAACCAGTGAAGTATCTGCTGTGAAGAAGAGAAACGCAATACCCTCACTTCTAATTCATGACGTCCTGACCAGTCCAAACACATTACATCATTTAAGATGGCAACAATCAAGTAGAATCGTTGAAAGTTATGCTTGATCGAAAATACCACACTGCTAAAAATACTGCAAAGCGTTAATGAGAAAACAGAACAAGCGAGCTGAAGTTTCTTTACGAGCTGTCCACATGGAGTTTCACAGCCCTGAAGACACAAAGCAGAGCTGCTTCGCTCTTCAACATTCGGACTCTCTTGTAAACTTCAGACAAAACGGCGGTGTTCACAGAGCTGTAGTTCTTCCCCACAGGGAACAGATCAAATGTCAGGGAAAATAATGAATGCTGCTCACAAACAAATATAATATAATAGTGTTGTGCCTAAAGCCTACTTCCTGTTCTATTGTGGAGTGGACAAGCTCAAAAGCCTGAGTAATGCTTCCTCACGAGTGCTTCTTCCTCCCATGAAGCAAACAGGAGGAAGATCTTAGCTGTCCATCAAACATGGGGGCGGGTCGTAACACAAGGAAGCGTGGTATGTGAAAGTGTGTGTGGTTAAAAGAGAACAAGAAAAAAGATTATGAGATGACGATGCTGCCATTTCTCCCCCATTCCTGGAGTACTCTTCGTCCTGCACATATTGTATTCCCTGTTCTAACACGCACGCGCACACACACACACACACACACACACGGCTGTTAATTAGCTGATTTATTGCACCAGGTGTATTGGGAACAGGAAAAAACACTCAAATATGCTGGAGAGGGAGTGCTGTTCTCCAGAACTAGGGTCAGGAACCCGTGATTTAATGGAAAAAATTTTTTTTTTTTTTTTGAAAGCATGAGGATTTTGAATTTTACTCAGAGCATGTTAAAGCAGAAGGCTTGTACGAGTTTTGCTCAATTTGTCCCCAATTACATATCAAACTTGAACGTGCAACCTAATTTAACAGTCCTTATTATATGGCACGAGCTATTTCCGGTAAAATCGTGCGCTCTGATTGGTTCCTTGGTGGACAGTATTTCCTCATAGTGCCCATGGGCGATTACGGACTTTTTTTTTCAAGGCGCCAGTTTTCAATGTTGCAAAAAAACGACGAATTGGAAATCAAAGCAGAATCAAAAACAAACACCACAAATGCACAAAAGACAAACGAGTCACTGAGTTATTCAAGAAATGAGCAAGAAAGAGTGTTCAGAAACCGCTAACTGCTAACAGAAATTCAGTTTTGAAACCGCTAGCCATTTATTCTGCATAAGCGACTCAACTACGTTACAAATAAGACATCAGGGTTTTTTTCTAGAAAAATTTAGTATGAGGGCGCTCACCATGGCGAGGGAACGAAGCGGGGGGGGGGGGGGGGGGGGGGATGGTGCCGGTTGTCCCTCCCGCCGTGCAAAGCCTTTGAAAAATGCTCCAATGGGACATTCTGAGGCTATCTGAGAGGGAAATTGTAACAAATTGTCTGTCAACGTTGAAAAAGAAAGAAGTAATCTTCTTCCGCTTCGTGCCGCAGGACGACATCTTTAAATGCCCAAGTGTCAACAAAAACAATTTGCGAACTACTTCTATCAAAAGCTCCCGCGCCGGTGGGTGAAAGGTCATTCAGTCTCGAGAAATCTCGCTCTACAAGTCAGCTGACCTTGTATGTAACCCATGTCAAATCTCGCGAGAGCAGCCGCGACAAGTAAACAACTAAACAGCATGGCGCCTCAGTCTGGAGAACGCCAATTCGGATTGTTTTTGCACCGTCTGGCGGTGTATCTACTATGACTGGAATATTTTTGGAGCAATTATAACGTATTTGATGATCAGACACATTGTCACGTAGTGTTGCTGGGATGTTTTCACGGAGTCGGTAAGGGGGCGCACGCCGAGAGTAAGAGGGCGCAGCACCCCTGTTCCCCCGTTTAGACGAAAGCCTGTGACATAATTAAATGCAGCGTTGGGCGGCACGGTGGTGCAGCGGTTAGCACTGTCGCCTCACAGCAAGAAGGTTCTGGGTTCGAGCACAGTGGCTGACGAGGGCCTTTCTGTGTGGAGTTTGCATGTTCTCCCTGTGTCTCCGGTTTCCCCCACAGTCCAAAGACATGCAGGTTAGGCTAATTGGTGGCTCTAAATTGACCGTGAACGTGAGTGTGAATGGTTGTTTGTCTCTGTGTGTCAGCCCTGTGATGACCTGGCGATTTGTCCAGGGTGCACCCCGCCTCTCACACATAGTCAGCTGGGATAGGCTCCAGCTTGTCTGCGACCCTGCACAGGACAAGCGACTGCAGATAATGGATGGAAGCAGCATCACGCCTCATTATAATGAGCATCAATTTTAATCTTAGAAATGAAAAATCCATAAAATAAACTCCTTAATAACCTCACTTGCTTGGTCTTTACAGGAAATTATCAGACCGAGGCCTTTTTGTATGGCTCTTGCCTACGGCTCTGTCCATATTGTCAAGATCTCAGTCTGATATTTTCCCCTAAAGGCCTGGCACTCAGTTAATAAGTAATTAGTTATGTTAAGATAAAAGTTTGTCACTGAAACTTTTAACTTTGTCAAACAGAAAAACAACTAGTTTCATCAGAAAGGGGAAGTGCTGCGGTTTAGTTTGATATGCGGGATGTTGCGACGCAATAGGGACTTCATGACCTCTTCAGCTGAGAAGCAGGAGTGTGAAAACGGGTGAAGAAACTAAGATAGATATAATAAAGATATTACTTTGCAGAAGTTTAGAAGAACAACAAGAATAACTACTACTTTATTCATCACTCTTCCTCATTCTTCCTCTGCATTTAACCCATCTGAAGCAGTGAACACACACGTGCACACACAAGTGAGCAATGAGCACACACACACACACATACCCAGAGCAGTGGGCAGCTACGTATGCTACAGCGCCCAGGGAGCAGTCGGGGGTTAGGTGTCTTGCTCAAGGGCACGTCAGGCCATGGCTGCCCCATGTTAACCCTCTGGGGTCGAGAACTTCGCTGGCGAAGCTTGACAGGTTTAGAATGAGTAGGTCAAGTATTAAGATAAATATCTTCGTGAGGTTTTTATCATACAAGCATGATAAACATACTGACAGAAACTTTATACTTTACACTTTCCTAGGTGCCCACTACCAAATAATATTATAGTTTTTAAATTACCTAAATTAGATGAAACATAGAACTTGTCACCTTACTCAGTCACACCGGAGTCGGAGCGCTGAGCATGCACTTACGCATTCATAAAGACTATTCACATGGTAACGGCATGATGATCACTTTCACTCTTCCGGTTTCGATTGGTTTCTCTTTTGCGGTGGGAACGTCGGCCATAAACAGGATAAAATTTGTCATAGTTTAGGTTATCTGGAGGTAAAACTTGTTGTGAGATGGCACGCGGATTTTATGTGCTTCGGATGATTCAAGACAGCGATTCAATTCATGATTCAGTTCATGATTCAGGACAGCTAATCAATTCATGATTCAATTCATGATTCAGGACACAGATTCAATTTCAGGACAGCTAATCAATTCATGATTCAATTCATGATTCAGGACACAGATTCAATTTCAGGACAGTGATTCAATTCATGATTCAGGATAGAGATTCAATTTCAGGACAGCTAATCAATTCATGATTCAGGACTGAGATTCAATTTCAGGACAGCTAATCAATTCATGATTCAGGACAGATTCAATTTCAGGACAGCTAATCAATTCATGATTCAATTCATGATTCAGGACACAGATTCAATTTCAGGACAGTGATTCAATTCATGACTCAGGATAGAGATTCAATTTCAGGACAGCTAATCAATTCATGATTCAGGACACAGATTCAATTTCAGGACAGCTAATCAATTCATGATTCAATTCATGATTCAAGACAGTGATTCAATTTCAAGACAGCTAATCAATTCATGATTCAGGACAGAGATTCAATTTCAGGACAGCTAATCAATTCATGATTCAGGACAGATTCAATTTCAGGACAGCTAATCAATTCATGATTCAATTCATGATTCAGGACACAGATTCAATTTCAGGACAGTGATTCAATTCATGATTCAAGTCATGATTCAATTCATGATTCAGGACAGCAATTCAATTTCAGGACAGCAAATCAATTCATGATTCAGGACAGAGATTCAATTTCAGGACAGCTAATCAATTCATGATTCAGGACACAGATTCAATTTCAGGACAGCTAATCAATTCATGATTCAATTCATGATTCAAGACAGTGATTCAATTTCAGGACAGCTAATCAATTCATGATTCAAGTCATGATTCAATTCATGATTCAGGACAGCAATTCAATTTCAGGACAGCAAATCAATTCATGATTCAGGACAGAGATTCAATTTCAGGACAGTGGATCAATTCATGATTCAATTCATGATTCAGAACAGCGATTCAATTTCAGGAAAGCAAATCAATTAATGATTCATTTCATGATTCAGGACAGGGATTCAATTCAATCTTGAGAACCGCGACAGTCATGATGAGCGATGCCTTTTAATTTTTTTTTTTTTAACTTCGACTCGATCCAGCCAAAGATCAACTCGAGTAAGTGTAAATATTTCTTGTTTCTGATGAGCAGATCGGTTGATATGCGTGCGCTGTAGTGTGTACACAGGAAAAATGACTGAGCGTTTTTTCCAGAGTTAAAAGTATTTTCCTCAAAAATAGTTAATTCTATTCTATTTATCATATCTGTCTATTCTTTTTTTTTCAAGTTTCACCTACATTTATCTATATTTTACTCTACTTGAGCTGCTGCAACACCTGAATTTCCCCTCATGGGGATCAATAATGGAATATCTTATTTTATCTTAAATATTGTACAAATATGACTAGCATCACTGTAAAGCTCTGGTTCTGCTCTTTCTTCTGATATCTGGTTCATATCCACGTGATGACGAGTTCATGAGTAATCCAAACAAGAGTAACGGGTGTGGAAGTGGATGCAGAGCTACAATTAAACTACGATTAAATTTGATGTCAGTTCAAAATTATGTTCACACTAACACTGCATCACACTGACAAGCAACTAGCATGGTTGGAAAGGTCAAGTCATGCCATTTCATGTGATATGCGATCCACCTCGCTGCAATAAGCAATTCAACCAAGAAAAGGGCTGTGAATTTGAATGCAATTTGCATCAGTCGGCTTCTCAGGCTTCACTCCACATGTGCAAGATGGCTGCCATGTGTCCCCTGCGGTCATTTGGTGTGGAGCTTGTGCACGTCCTCAGAATTTTAATGCTACATTTCCACATGGTGCAATATCAATATACATAGAAAAGACACAGTATAGCACCGTGTGTGTGTGTGTGTGTGTGTGTGTGTGTGTGTGTGTGTGTGTGTGTGTTCCTGAATGAAGTGTCTCAAAATCACGCATCTGAGTACTATTCTAGATTACTGAGTACCAACACCAACCGGTTGGTTCTCCTACAAGGGTTTGTGTTTGAATATTAAAAACCTCTCATTCACCTTTAAACCGAGCAAAAGGTCTGGTTTGAGAAGCAGCCTTCCAGATTTTCTATATCAGGAAATATTTGTGAATGTACAGTGCGTGTTTTTGATTTGAGATGCAGATCATGACGACAATCACAACGATGGCAGAATGTTGAAGAGAAACTCAGCTCATCAGGTTTTTAAAGGAGATACGCCGAGCCTTTATTTTTAAATAAATTTCTGAGTGGATAGTATCTCCATCCTTGACTGTTGTACGCTGCATAAATAAGAATAAAAATATATATTTTTGAGAGTTAAAATCGACTGCAAAGTTGGCATTCGAGCTGCCCCGCTGAGCCAGCCAGCCCTGAGTGCGTGACATCACAGCGGTAACCGGTTTTAAGGCCGAGGCCTTTTACAGCTATAGACCAAAGCCATATAAATAAAAATTTATGGTGAAAGTAAGAAACACCGTTACCGACTCGCTCAACTAAGACTGATTTGACTTCATTGACTGTGGGTTGACTCATTAAAACAGGATCGGTGTTATAACTTATGCAACATGCATGTACAGTGGGGCAAAAAAGTATTTAGTCAGCCACCAATTGTGCAAGTTCTCCCACTTAAAAAGATGAGAGAGGCCTGTAATTTTCATCATAGGTATACCTCAACTATGAGAGACAGAATGGGGGGAAAGAATCCAGGAAATCACATTGTAGGATTTTTAATGAATTAATTGGTAAATTCCTCGGTAAAATAAGTATTTGGTCACCGACAAACAAGCAAGATTTCTGGCTCTCACAGACCTGTAACTTCTTCTTTAAGAGGCTCCTCTGTCCTCCACTCGTTACCTGTATTAATGGCACCTGTTTGAACTCGTTATCAGTATAAAAGACACCTGTCCACAACCTCAAACAGTCACACTCCAAACTCCACTATGGCCAAGACCAAAGAGCTGTCAAAGGACACCAGAAACAAAATTGTAGACCTGCACCAGGCTGGGAAGACTGAATCTGCAATAGGTAAGCAGCTTAAGAGGCTCCTCTGTCCTCCACTCGTTACCTGTATTAATGGCACCTGTTTGAACTCGTTATCAGTATAAAAGACACCTGTCCACAACCTCAAACAGTCACACTCCAAACTCCACTATGGCCAAGACCAAAGAGCTGTCAAAGGACACCAGAAACAAAATTGTAGACCTGCACCAGGCTGGGAAGACTGAATCTGCAATAGGTAAGCAGCTTGGTGTGAAGAAATCAACTGTGGGAGCAATTATTAGAAAATGGAAGACATACAAGACCACTGATAATCTCCCTCGATCTGGGGTTCCACACAAGATCTCACCCCGTGGGGTCAAAATGATCACAAGAACGGTGAGCAAAAATCCCAGAACCACACGGGGGGACCTAGTGAATGACCTGCAGAGAGCTGGGACCAAAGTAACAAAGGCTACCATCAGTAACACACTACGCCGCCAGGGACTCAAATCCGGCAGTGCCAGACGTGTCCCCCTGCTTAAGCCAGTACATGTCCAGGCCCGTCTGAAGTTTGCTAGAGAGCATTTGGATGATCCAGAAGAGGATTGGGAGAATGTCATATGGTCAGATGAAACCAAAATAGAACTTTTTGGTAAAAACTCAACTTGTCGTGTTTGGAGGAGAAAGAATGCTGAGTCGCATCCAAAGAACACCATACCTACTGTGAAGCATGGGGGTGGAAACATCATGCTTTGGGGCTGTTTTTCTGCAAAGGGACCAGGACGACTGATCCATGTAAAGGAAAGAATGAATGGGGCCATGTATCGTGAGATTTTGAGTGAAAACCTCCTTCCATCAGCAAGGGCATTGAAGATGAAACGTGGCTGGGTCTTTCAGCATGACAATGATCCCAAACACACCTCCCGGGCAACGAAGGAGTGGCTTCGTAAGAAGCATTTCAAGGTCCTGGAGTGGCCTAACCAGTCTCCAGATCTCAACGGAGTTGAAAGTCCGTGTTGCTGAGCGACAGCCCCAAAACATCACTGCTCTAGAGGAGATCTGCATGGAGGAATGGGCCAAAATACCAGCAACAGTGTGTGAAAACCTTGTGAAGACTTACAGAAAACGTTTGACCTCTGTCATTGCCAACAAAGGGTATATAACAAAGTATTGATATGAACTTTTGTTATTGACCAAATACTTATTTTCCACCATAATTTGCAAATAAATTCTTTAAAAATCAGACAATGTGATTTTCTGGATTTTTTTTTCTCATTTTGTCTCTCATGGTTGAAGTGTACCTATGATGAAAATTACAGGCCTCTCTCATCTTTTTAAGTGGGAGAACTTGCACAATTGGTGACTGACTAAATACTTTTTTGCCCCACTGTACATGCATGCATTTTCACTGATAAAACGTAAAAGGCTAATTAAATATTCAGATGAACTGAGACAATCACATTCTGAAGCAAATTAAATAATCTTATACCGGTAACTTAAACACAATACAAGTTACATGTATTAATCTAAATGCAGGTAAACAATGCAGTGTTATTTTATCCAAATGAGAGTCGGAGCTTACCCGTCTGTGTTCTCGCTTCTTCAAGGCCGATCTTGTGGCCGATTGTTTTGAAACAATCTGACTTTCAGTTGTTCGTTCAGTTCTCCGTTCATTCGTTTCTTCCATGTAAGGGCGAGATGGCAGCAATATCCAGTTTAGAAATCAGACGGCTGCTCCACTCATTTTCCATTCCCTCCATTACGGGGTACTCCGCCATTACTGCTTGGCTCAGGCAATTACTAAAACCAGGGCCGGAACGGGACGTCACCGGTTTTAGCAACAACCGCGAGGAGGTCACTGCCCGAGTGATCTGTCCCATTCCGTCCTGGGTTTTAGCAACAACCCTCGGCTCACTCCGGGAGGACTGGTGCAACTGAGCTTTCCTTTTAAAAAAAAAATTTTTTTAATAAAATACTTTTCCTTTTCTTGTTTTCTTTTCCTTTAATTGTTGATACGGCACCCTCTTTCAGTACGGGCTTATAGCCAACACTCCTCAACAGATCAGAGGTTTCATACGAGTCTTCAGTAAAATGTACAGAGCAGAGGAGAGACCACTTCGTAGGCGCCCAATGTGCCCGTGAACTTCTTGCAAAACGCGTCCAAATCTTTGCAGTTTGAACATTCTTGGGCCATGAATGCAACGTAAATCCACCTTCTGTCGTGTTGCTGTACCGTCCAGCAACACATCTACATGGCATGGCGATAAATTAGCTCAAAATGGAGGATCGGAGTTGCAGTCAGCTCTGTTTTAGTGTAGCGGAAATGGTGATGAAACCGATAGACTTCCTGCTGTGACATTACGGACGTCAAGGTCATTCACTCAGACCGCTACCTATATAAATCACTTTAATCGTAAAAATTACTATATTAGATTTATTGTTAACGCTTAAAACTATTCCTGTGCCATTCTTGAGGTCTCAAGGCGTTTATAAACGAAAATGAGGCCATGGTTCTGCGTATATGCTTTAATGTCGCTGTGCACGAACTTGTTAAACATTACAGAGTAGCTTGAAAACCAGATGGATGGGAATGCTTTGGCTCTGATGTGCCATCTAGTGAATGTCTTTGTTAATCTTCCAGATATATACAAGATCCATACACTGGCATAACAGCTGCATGCCAGCTTCCACCATCCATTCTATCCCCAGTCCTTCGCATGTCTTTTCTGGCCAATCACTGCAGAGGTGGGTGGGTTCAGACGTTTCCTGTCAGGCTCCATCTAGTCAGTGTGAGCGACTGGTTTAGGTGTCCTCTCGTCTCTCTCCAATAGACATCGCTGCAATTCATACTTCCACAGATGCGTCGTCAGCATGGATCCAAAGGGAGAAACAGACACATCCTCTGATCCGACTGGGCAGAAACACAGCTGACTATGACATGTTATTACTGTGTATCTGTGTGTGTGTGTGTGTGTGTGTGTGTGTGTGCGCGCCAGCATCCTCTGCAGAATAAAAAGACAGGAGCACAGCACCCACTCTTTCATGAACACAAATTCATCAACAAGTGCTTAAATTAACGATTTCTCTATTTAATTCTTCCATCCACTCCAGACTGAGGCTGTCGGCTGACTTGCCATGACACAGGACACTGCTACTGTGTGTGTGTGCACGTGTGATTAAATAGGAGCACATTTCAAAGTAATTGAGGCCTTGCGGCTGCTCATTAGGCTGAGCTGTAGAAGTTTAGTTTCTCAGCACTGAAGCGTACGCATCCACTCAATAATCCCTTCTCCTCACTCTCTCGTTCACTGCACAACATTTTATCTCAGAGGCTGGTTTTATTCTGGTCGTAGAACGGTCATGTTTAGTTTGTTTTTTTAATGAAGATTGAGATAGCAATGATGATGGCTATCTCTGTGAGACAGGTGTCACTCCTGCTTGTGCAACAGGTCTGTCTGGTATGTGCAGGGTGTGGAAGTACAAAAAAAAGTTTAAAAAAAAAAAATTCCAACTGCAGGAACACACTTAAGTGTGCATGGGTAGTACTTTCCAGAATGCATTCCATAAACATGAATACCCCAATTCAATAAACGCACACATTCCTCACTGGCACACGGAGCACTGTGTTAGCGTTCACAGCGATAAAGTCTGCACGCTGTTCGACTGCCTTCAAGGTAAACTGTGCTCCATTGTTGCAGCGTACGGCTTAACACATTGCTCTGGAACGCACAAAGAATGACAGCATCGACTGTTCCCACAACCATCAATACCACATATCACAGTCACATGTCAACTGGAAGGAAGATTTAAACTAAAGGTGCTTTCTCACCAAGTACTGCCAAGTTTCTATTACAGTGAAAGTGATACACACGCGCGCGCACACACACACACACACACACACACACACACACACACACACACTGTGTGTGTCCCTGACCATTACAGTGCCCCCACCCCCACCAAACAGGACTCTCCACCCCCACTGAAAGTCCCCCCCCCCAAAAAAGACACACGTATTGTAAAAACTGTTCAAATTATTGTTCTAAAATAAATGTGAAGACTTAAGGTCACGACCAAGCTGGAGCCTATCCCAGCTGACTACGGGCGAAAGGCGGGGTACACCCTGGACAAGTCGCCAGGTCATCACAGGGCTGACACTTATGGCCCTTTTCCACTACCCTTTTTCAGCTCACTTCAGCCCGACACGGCTCGCGTTTCGACTACCTCAGAGCAGCACGACTCGGCTCGCGTCAGCCTTACTCAGCACCCAAAACTCGCACGGTTTTGGAGTGGGGCTGAAGCGAGCCAAACCGAGCCGAGTGGGGCTGGGGGCATGAGGAGACACTCCCCTGTGCACTGATTGGTGAGGAGGAGTGTCCTCACATGCCCACACACACCCCGCGAGCACGCTGGGATCTGTAAACACCGTAAACCCGGAAGAAGAAGAATTATGAATTACGAGAATTTCTGAAGCCTTATGCGCCTCGCCTCATCTATACGCTCTTGCCAGTATCTGTTGGCGTTGTCGGTGACAACAAGCCACAGCACCAAGACCAGCAACACTAACGACTCCATGTCCTCCATGTTTATTGTTTACTATCCGGGTCGTGAGACTACCGCTTAAAAGGTCACTGATGTCACTGTTTGCGCCGCCTAATGACATCACGTGACGTCCACCCACTTTCGCTAACTCCACCCAATGTGTCCACCCACTTCCAGCCAGCACGGTTCAGCGCGGTTGTAGTCGAAATGCAACTCCAACAGCCCCGCTCAGCTCGACTCAGCCCAACTCAGCACGGCACGGCTCAGCCCAACTCAGCCGCGTTTGTAGTGGAAAAGCGGCAATAGACACAGACAACCATTCACACTTACATTCACACCTACGGTCAATTTAGAGTCACCAGTTAACCTAACCTGCATGTCTTTGGACTGTGGGGGAAACCGGAGCACCCGGAGGAAACCCACGCGGACACGGGGAGAACATGCAAACTCCACACAGAAAGGCCCCTGTCAGCTGCGGGGCTTGAATCCAGGACCTTCTTGCTGTGAGGCGACAGTGCTAACCACTACACCACTGTGCCACCCGACTCAAATATGACTCCTTTAAACTGTTTGTTCAGGTCCAAATGTTCTGTAATAGGAACCGTGGGGAGGGGTCCTGCATGTGACCATCCTCATCTAGCACCCCACCCAAACCAGTAAGCTTAGGGGAAACCCTGATTTTACACACACACACACACACACACACACACACACTCACAAATATATATACTAATGCATCTCAAAAAATTAGAATATTGTGAAAAAGTTCAATATTTCCATCAGTTATTTAAGAAAGTGAAAATGTTATATATTATAGACTCATTACACATAAACTAAAATGTTTCAAGCATTTTTCTATTTTAATTTTAATCAGTATGGCATACAGTACAAAAACATAAAAAAACCATCTCAAAATATTAGAATATTTCATTTCGAGTTATATATTATGATACAAAATATTAGAATATTTCATTTCATTTCGAAGACTGCTGACTTGACTGTTGTCCAGAAGATGATCACTGATGCCCTCCACAAGGGGGGTAAGCCACAAAAGGTCATTGCTGAAAAGGGTGGCTGGAAAAGGTGCACAAGCAACAGGGATGGCCGCAGTCTTGAGAGGATTGTCAAGAAAAGTTGATTCAAGAACTTGGGAGAGCTTCACAAGGAGTGGACTGAGGCTGGTGTCAGTGTATCAAGACCCATCACGAACAGACATCTTCAAGAAAGGGGATACAACTTTCCCATTCCTAATATCAAGCTACTCCTGAGCCAGAGACAATGTCAGAAGTGTCTTATCTGGGCTAAGGAGAGAAAGAAATGGACTGTTGCTCAGTGGTCCAAAGTCCTCTTTTCAGATGAAAGTACATTTTGCAGGGGCGGCACGGTGGTGTAGTGGTTAGCGCTGTCGCCTCACAGCAAGAAGGTCCGGGTTCGAGCCCCGTGGCCGGCGAGGGTTTCCTCCGGGTGCTCCGGTTTCCCCCACAGTCCAAAGACATGCAGGTTAGGTTAACTGGTGACTCTAAATTGAGCGTAGGTGTGAATGTGAGTGTGAATGGTTGTCTGTGTCTATGTGTCAGCCCTGTGATGACCTGGCGACTTGTCCAGGGTGTACCCCGCCTTTCACCCGTAGTCAGCTGGGATAGGCTCCAGCTTGCCTGCGACCCTGTAGAACAGGATAAAGCGGCTAGAGATAATGAGATGAGAAGAGTACATTTTGCATTTAATTTGGAAATCATGGTTCTAGAGTCTGGAGGAAGAGTGGAGAGGCACAGAATCCAGGGTGTTTGAAGCCCAGTGTGAAGTTTCCACAGTCTGTGATGATTTGGGGTGCCATGTCATCTGCTGGTGTTGGTCCACTGTATTTTATCAAGTCCAAAGTCAACACAGCCATCTACCAGGAGATTTTAGAGCACATCATGGTTCCATCTGCTGACGAGCTTTTTGGAGATGCTGATTTCCTTTTCCAGCAGGACTTAGCACCTACCCACAGTGCCAAAACTACTACCAAATGGTTTGCTGACCATGATATTACTGTGTTTGATTGGCCAGCCAACTTGCCTGACCTGAACCCCATAGAGAATCTATGGGGTATTGTCAAGAGGAAGATGAGAAACACCCGACCCAAAAATACAGATACGCTGAAGGCCACTATCAAAGCAACCTGGGCTTCAATAACACCTCAGCAGTGCCACAGACTGATCACCTCCATGCCACACCGCATTGATACAGTAATTCATGGTAAAGGAGCCCCAACCAAGTATTGAGTGTATAAATGAATATACTTTTCAGAAGTTGGACATTTCTGTATTGTAAATCCTTTTTTTGATTGATCTTAGGGAATATTCTAATAATTTGAGATACTGGATTTCTGATTTTCATGAGCTATAAGCCATAATCATCAAAATTAAAACAAAAAAAGGCTTTAAATATTTCACTTTACATGTAATGAATACAGAATATATGAAAGTTTACCTTTTTGAATTAAATTATGAAAAAAAGGAACTTTTTCATGGTATTCTAATATATATATATATATATATATATATATATATATATATATGAGTGATTCCACGCTTATGGGTACTGAAATGGGGACATGAACTTATTTTTAAAAATTCACCTAAAACCATTTCTTTTTTTACCATCAGGTCACAAAACATGTAATCTTTAATGAATGATATGTTAAAAGATAACTTTAATTTTCTGAGATGTAATAAAAACATATTTATATGCCAAAGTCAGAACGTAACAGAAGTGTTGTGGACATATATATTCTCAATTTTAACAATGTAGAATTACTTTTTGAAACATAGGAAGGTGATGTTTTAGCAAATATAATTAATAAACATGTGTAGTAGAATAAACATACACATTCTTTCAATAAGATTAACATGGTATAGAGCTAGATTGTAATTAATTTGTAACAGACGCGAGATGGACAATCGTAACAGAAGTAATGTAACAGACATCATTTTGGAACTCATAGGCTTGACTTTGGCATATAAATATGTTTTTATTACATCTCAGAAAATTAAAGTTATCTTTTAACATATCATTCATTAAAGATTACATGTTTTGTGACCTGATGGTAAAAAAAGAAATGGTTTTAGGTGAATAAGTTCATGTCCCCATTTCAGTACCCATAAGCGTGGAATCACTCATATATATATATATATATATATATATATATATATATATATATATACATACACACACACACACACATATATATATATATATATATATATATATATATATATATATATATATATATATATACTCAAAATTATGTTAACACTTAAATAGTTGAGGGTCGGCAATCCAGGAAGCTATCAACTAGCTTCCCTGACTTCTCTTGGGTGATTATAGCACACCAGAGGGACCCAAACCCTATACATCTATGGGCAATGTAGAGTAGCCAAATCAACCTAATCCACATGTCTTTGGACTGCGGGAGGAAACCGGAGCACCCGGAGAAAACCCACACAGACACGGGGAGAACTTGCAAACTCCGCACAGAAAGACCCCCATTGGCTGCTGGGCTCAAACCCAGAACCTTCTTGCTGTGAGGCAACAGTGCTAACCACTACACCATCATGCCCCCCCACCCCAACACACACACACACACAGAGAGAGAGAGAGAGAGAGAGAGAGAGATAGATAGATAGATAGATA
This sequence comes from Neoarius graeffei, assembly GCF_027579695.1. Lineage (NCBI taxonomy): Eukaryota > Metazoa > Chordata > Actinopteri > Siluriformes > Ariidae > Neoarius > Neoarius graeffei. The sequence continues at coordinate 77,932,184 of NC_083573.1, forward strand.
GATAGATAGATAGATAGATAGATAGATAGATAGTAAGTATGTAATTTGGTCCGATTCTGTTTCTCACTGTGCACATTTTAGCAAGATAATTTGATGATTAGTCTTTGAGCTTTACTCACAAAACTCTTTTGATCCATGTCCGCTGCCGAATCTCTCCGAGTTTGTTTTAAACTTCTCCCCTTTGTGTCCGACGATTTTCAGGACTCGAAAGTAGCCCTTGGGTTTTTTTCCCCCCATTTTCGATTTGATCAGTTGGAACTGCGCTGTTTACGGCTAACCATAAGTACTGCCGCAGTACTGTTGCCGCCACTTGCCTGCCCTCCATCTGGAAAACACGCCGCTTTGTGACATCACATGCAAAGAGCCCATACATCGCACTTCTACAGCTTTCCTCTAGTGCTCATTTTGTATTTTGCATGTCAAGGAATGGTTCACGTTTTTGGTCCACTTCCTACAGCTGGGGTAAGTCAGGGTTAAATCTAGTTCATAGTGAAATGGAATGACACTGTTTGGAAATGGACAGAAACCACCTCACACCTCGAGTATAGTCTACAGCAGAGATGAGCACTGTGTGCACACCAGGCCAAACACCACACGGGTGAATACATGAGGGCTTGTGTCAAATGCACCAAATACTAAAATGTAAACACGTCCAGAGACTTGTTCTGTATTGTAACATGGCCGCATGGGGTTGATGAATAATAAATCGATCAGATAGCCCACTGGACAAGTGAAAGCTCCAATGGACTTGCCGAATCCAATGTTTTGGTTCCTTACAATCTTAATAAACTTGGATAAAAAAATTGATAGATAATTTAATTCATCTCAAAAGTGTGAAGAATTACAAATCCTGATGATGAATAAATCAATTAAAAGGTTGGATTTTTCTTTTTTTTTTTCTCCACTGTGAAATGAAGGTACTTCACTATGGAATCAATTTTGTGCCAAAATGTTCATACAATACTTTTGAAATCTCAAACAAAAACGACAAATCAAAATACAAAAAAGAAAAAAAGTCAATTTTTTTTTAGACTGGCAAACAAATTATCCGTGTAATCGTGCAAAATATCAGCCTATTACTCTTCAGAAACCTTTAATTTTTGTTCCGCATCTTTCTCAGTTTTGTTTGCCGTAATTTATTTTGGTTGCGATTCCAGCTTTCTCGTTTGCGCTCCCGGACTTTTTGCTTGCAGTTTTGGCACAAACTTGCCGTGTGGGTGGGCTGTCCAGGAGTGCATTCCCATTGGCTAACTTGTGTTTGACTGACAGCTACGCTCAGCCATTCCCTACTCGGATTCTGGCGGACTGTGTGACGAGTGACCGATCCATTGACGGTAAACAAGGATCGAGTGGACTTCAGTGGTGACTATGATACTGAATTTACACTTTGCTGAATTAATTCAATATCATAGTCGCCACTGAAGTCCACTCGATCCTTGTTTACCGTCAATGGATCGGTCACTCGTCAAACAGTCCGCCAGAATCCGAGTAGGGAATGGCTGAGCGTAGCTGTCAGTCAAACACAAGTTACCCAATGGGAATGCGTTCCTGGACAGCCCACCCACACGTCAAGTTTGTGCCAAAACTGCAAGCAAAAAGTCAGGGAGCGCAAATGAGAAAGCTGGAATCGCAACCAAAATAAATTACGCCAAACAAAACTGAGAAAGACGCGGAACAAAAATAAAAGGTTTCTGAAGAGTAATAGACTGATATTTTGCACGATTACACGAATAATTTGTTTGCCAGTCTAAAAAAAAAATTGACTTTTTTTCTTTTTTTGTATTTTGATTTGTCGTTTTTGTTTGATATTTCAAAAGTATTGTATGAACATTTTGGCACAAAATTGATTCCATACTTCACCAAAAGGTGAATTTCACCAAAAGCTTCACTATCGTAGGGGCCGATACAGGAAATCTTTCCTGCCCCAAGCCATCATACTGTACAATAATTCACCTCTGTCTGAGAGAGAGAGAGAGAGAGAGAGAGAGAGAGAGAGAGAGAGAACTCTGACCTCTATAGTCCTGTTTATAACCCTGGTCCTCCTGTAACTTTGCACCGTCAGAGCTTATCTGTTTACTGCCATTGGTCACTTTGCACCTTCAGTCTACTGGTTTTTATTTTATTTACTTATCTTCCATTCAATACTACCACTTCTGCACAGTTTTTAATTTTCATTCATCGCAATTCTTATTTTTAGCACTATTAATGCACATTCATCTGTACAAAGCACATACAGATATAGATAGATAGATAGATAGATAGATAGATAGATAGATAGATAGATAGATAGATAGATAGATAGATAGATAGATAGATAGATAGATAGATGTTTATCTTTATATTGTATAGTCAGCTTGTTCTTGGGATTTTTTTTAAATTCTATTTTAGGCTGTACAGTGTGTCTTTTTCTTTCCCGTGAACATAATTTCCCAGCTTGGAATCAAGAAATCTATTTTTTTCTAACCTTTACAAAGGGCGCCAATAATTGCAGAGAGCACTGTACAGTATGTGTATACAGTTATGTCACGTATACGCTGCCAGCTATCAGTTCTGCACATGCTAGAACGGGTTTTTGTGTCCTGTTTTGAATACCGTATTGCTAACGCCATGGCAAAACAGACAACTGAACTCTGAGCCTGGCTCGGTTGTCGCCTGAGCCCCGCCCGTCGCCTGAGCCCCGCCCACTTTGCCTACTGTCAGGTAACGATGACTTCCAGCTACTTTGTTGTATTGCTGTCAGTGTGAAAATGAGGTAAAACTAAGCAGATCTGAAAAACTAGCAAGCTTCAATGCACAGCGATTCTGCCAACCTGTTGGTTTTTTTACTCTAATATTTCTTCTCTATAAAAAAAAAAAGTATAGTTTCAGGAAAACCACTTTTTATAACCAGTTTTTTCTTTCATACGGTAATGTCAGGATGGATATTTTCACTAAAATCCCTGTATCGTTCTCTCACAGAAGGTTGATTTTGCCTGTGTTCTCAGCATCATCGCACTGTTGCTTCGGGCAGCAGCTCGTGGCAGAACTATAGAAGAATATTGATAAAATTACCTTCCTGCAGCTTTGCAGAGTTCTGGATAGAAGTATTTGGCACAAGCTCCAAGTTACGCTCAGACATTTGTGGATTGACCTTGTTCTGGTGCCTGGCTGGTGAGAAGGCCCCCTCTTGAATGCCAAAGCTCAACCACAGGGTGTATTTTTGGAGAAAGTTCAAGCCTTTAAGGGGAAATTTCAAGCAGCTGGGGAGGATTCTGCTAATTTAAAAGACATGCTGCCTTGCGAGCTTAGCTGTGCAACTAAAAGCTGTTTGTCCTTTTTCCTCCATATACACACACCTAGATTTAAAAAATAATTGCCTTTTTATTCTACAAAAAAGCTGTACGATAATACTTTCTCCTACTGTGTTTCGAAAGTATGCTACGGACCAGTGGCGGCTGGTAGTATTTCAAACAGGGGAGGCTGGTCGGTTACGATATTTCCAGATTTTAAAAGAAAAAACAGTTTTGCCCATACTCTTGCCTCTGATCTGGCTGATTGTTGGCAGGGTCACAAACTGTGAAATAACAGGTTCTTTTGGCCCATTAGCCTACTGTCCAATATACATGATGGTGGTGTTGGGGGGGTATATTTTAACATTTTATATTTTAAAATTGTGGCATGTTGTTTAAAAATTGATCATTATTGAAAGCAGCTCTTTGTCAGGAACCTCAGCAGTAACAGCAGAGTGTTCTGGAATAGGCACAAGCACTGACCTTGGGGAGCCAAACATAGAGCTGGGTGCCACACATTTCATTCAATGACACTTTCCCTATATTTTACTTATTTTGACTGAGAAATGTTTTATTGACAATTTTCATAACCCTTCACTTTTAATCCAGGTCTGTAGTGTGAAATGTTCTCGGCTGTGTTTTTGTTTCAAAATGTTTTCCAAATTGTAGCTGTGTTTAATTCATATCCAGAGAAATATATATTCCAATATAATATACTCAGCATAAACATTTTAAATAGATTCTATATTTTTGGTCCATCCATGACATATTACTAAAGTAGCCTATTTACTGTTGTTGATGTGGGTCATTTGCTGTTAGCCAATTCACTTTCTCGTACCAGGAGAGCTGAAAGGAACGAGTATTATTCCCTACCTTTTTCACCAAGTCAATTTGAGGCGTTGGTCTACCCTGCTCTTTAATTTTAATTTTTTCCTCGAAAGGAAGACTGGCAAATGGCTTCGCCAAAATTAAATCAGCAATGCTCGGCATCCGTGCGCAGCTTTCTTGCTAGCTGACTAGCCCCCTCAAGTTCAAGTTCAGTCACTCAAATAAACGAAATTTCTGGAACTAAGATAGCAAACTTAACAACACTATATTTACACTTTATTTACAATGAAAATATATACAAACTAAAAAAGCTGGTAGAAACCATATGTAATGAATGAAATCGAAATGTAAGCTGATCTCTTACAATACACCACAACACTTGCGAATCCACATGGGACTGAACTGAAATTCACCGCTGCCTGTCTATAGTTGAAACGAGCTGTCAATCAAAGAAAATATCCGGCCGCTTTCACCAATCACCAGTCTCCTCGCGGAAACTGCCATGTCCCTCCCACTGTGAGGCTGGGAGTCCGTAGGCGGGCATTTTCGCAGTATTTGTCCAATAACCGTCTTGCATTTTGAGATTGAAAAGCGCAGAGCTCCCAAATGCCATTGAAGTCCACTGAGGCTGGGAGTCCGTGAGACTCCGTGGGCGGGCGTTTTCGCAGTATTTGTCCAATAACCATCTTGCATTTTGATATTGAAAGCGCAGAGCTCCCAAATGCCATTGAAGTGCACTGAGGCTGGGCTGCATCGCGCTGTCACGAGGGGGAAAAACTCTCACACACATTAAAGTTATAACGGAATGATTTCGCACTGTAGTTGGGTTGAGCACATATATTTTTATGATTCTGGATCTGAAATAGCAATGTTATAAGGTCGGCTATAACATAAGCCTAGCGCAATTCATCCTACACGATGTTCGTCATTTTTAGAGGAGGCTGAGCCTCCCTCGTTGTCTTAGAGCAATCGCCCGTGCTATGGACTGATGTACTGATATTGGGTTGCCGACATACGAGTATCATTCTGACTTATATTTTCTATGTTTATTACTGCCACATTAAATGTAGATGTTTATTATGTACAATATGTGCATGAGGTTATCAGACTACAAGACGTTCTTCACCACAGATGCATCTGTTTAGCGCACACTGGTTCAGCCAGTGACGAACCGTTACTGTTAGAGCTGGGACTTCAGCTCAGCCAAACCTTAGCCAGACACACCAAAAAAAAAAAAAACAGAGCAAAGGATTTTGCAAGGGATTAGTGGCAGGTTGCTAGGTAGCTCCGTTGTGTGTAGCTGTCGATGTTGATTTTAAAAGTAATTAAGTAAATTACATTGGGAAATGAATATTTAAGTCAGAGTGAAAAAATACTGGGGCGAGCGTGCAGCGTGGAAGAAGAGTCTGGAGACAGAAATCTTAGTTTCTCGGTCGTTAGCCTGTGCTACTTGCTCTTGACAGCAGTGGCTTGACTGCTTTATTAGCATTCGCTAACACTACTGATGAACGACACACCGGCTGGAAGGTGACATCACTGCTGCGCTGAAGGAGCAGACTCACGATTAAGCCTTCGTTGGCCTTCGAGAAGGCCGAGAGCGATACATTTTTGGTTCCTCCCACTATAAATTAAAATCTGATTGGTTAATTCATCTGTCACTTCCTACATAAACAGACACTGCCATGGCCTTCTGTCCCGGCAATGAAGTCCTAACCAATGAGTGAGCAGCTCTAAACTCTTCTCAGCCTACAGACAACAAACAAAAATATCTCATTGGATAACTCGATCTTAATGTTTTCAGGACAGTGACCCTTTCATTTCTTTTTTTTTTTTTTTAAAGATATTTTTTTGGGCCCTTTGCACCTTTATTGGATAGGACAGTGCAGAGACAGGAAATGAGCGGGAGAGAGAGACGGGAAGGGACCGGGAAACAACCTCGGGCCGGAATCGAACCCGGGTCGCCCGCATTCACGGCATGGCGCCTTAACCACCCGAGCCACGACGCCCCCCTTTCATTTCTTTTTAAGATTTTTTTGGGCTTTTTTCACCTTTATTGGATAGGACAGTGTAGAGACAGGACAGGAAATGAGCGGGAGAGAGAGACAGGGAGGGATCGGGAAACGACCTCGGGTTGGAATCGAACCCGAGTCCCCGGATTTATGGTATGGCGCCTTAGCCACCTGAGCCACGACGCCCCCGACCCTTTCATTTCTGAAGCAAATTTGATAGAAAATGAGGCCAAATTAGAAGAGTATAATTATAATGAAATTATGAAAAAAATAAAAAAAATCACATTTGTAATGCTGATATGTTTGGGCCCTCTCTGAAGGCCTAGAAGGCCCTGACGGTTCCCCTCTGAACGGTTCAGCGGATTAAAATCAATATACAATGTCAAAAATGTGCAAAAATATATATATTTTAAATGCAGCCTAACAATCCAAGAATACACCTTTTTTCCAGTTTAATTTACAGTAATAAGAAGAACAGATAAAGGGTGGCGTGGAAAATCGATACCGCCACAATGTGATGAGTCACACAGCGGCTTCAGTAATGGTGCGATCTCAGTAGACAGATGAGACAAATCAGCAAAGATTTTTTTTTTCAAAATAAAGAGCTAAATGAGAAGAAAAAGCTGTTTGTGGTTTTCAGACCCAAGGCAGAGACTATATAACTGCACTCCAAACAATCCTAATGGACAGACAGACAGAGACGACGACTGACACCGAACCTCTTCTGGTGCTCATGAGAGAAATGGCTTCACCATGAGTCAGCAGTACAGACTCTCCGACTACTGAAGCATGCTCTGCATCTCTGCTGTGCCACACAGCTGACATTTCAGGCCAATAAAACAACTATGCACCATCACACAGCGCTAAAAGAACATCATTCATTCATCTTCAGTAATCACTGGGACGGGATGCCAATCTATTGCATGGCGCGTGTGCAATTCGCGCAGGGGCTATTTAACGTAACTAGATCACCTCCTGGCTTGTTTTTGAGTGGTCAGTGGAAACCCATGATGACACATGGAGAACATGTACGGTAAAATTCCCAGGGCTCGACATTAATGGTATTCCGACTGTCCGGGACAACCAAATGTTTGGTCTGGACAAGTCAAATCCGCATCTGCCTATCTGACTGGACAAGATGAATATTTGTTAAAAATCACCATTTTTTATCGTAATTATTCAAAAGTTCAAATAAATCAGTAAATTTCCAACAAAACTAGTTCAATCCCCTCGGTGATGCGGCCGTGCTATTGTTTACGAAATTCTGGAGAAGCCGAGTACAGCAGGTCCGTGTGTAAAAATAACCACGTCGTAATATCTAATTATAGATTATTAGACATTGAATTTATCGAGATCTGAGAAAGAACGACCAAATACCTCAATAAAATAAATATCTGCGGTGAATCTTCATTTCATTCGGACATTCGTTGTATTTTTCTTTTGTATGGTTCACATTAACCATCACAAGCGTCGTAAAATATTTCATGGGAACTGTACGACAGTGCCGAACTCACTTATGGTTTGTTTTCATTCACAACGTGATTCTATTCCCCTTATGTCCAACTTGTTTTCTTTCAGTTTCAATTTCTTTAAATTAATTTATGTTTCAAGTTTTACTGGATAAATCCAAGATTTAGCTTTATTTCCTCCAGAAGCTTTGAATTTGGGTGAATCTAACTCTTAAAACTGGACCGACTAGTGGCCTAGTGGTTGCGTGTCCACCTCTCGATCGGGAGATCGTGAGTTCTATTCACGGTCGGGTCATACCAAAGACCATCATAAAAATGGTACCCACTACCATCTGGCAAGGCACGCTGCAATACAGATGTGCATGGGGAGTTGAACTCTCGTGGTTACCAGAGGACTAGCCCCCCGCTGTAACCCTAGCTATGTAATAGGCAAGAGGCCGAGGGCTATGGAAACGGAGATCGGCGCCGCCTGATGCGCCACCATCAGAGTTGGGCCTGGTTAGTACTTGAGTGGGAGACTGCCAAGGAATACCAGGTACTGGGCGTGGGAAGGACTTTAACTTTTAACTTAACTCTTAAAACTGCAGATCAGGTAATGGGTTAGAACAACACACACACCATAATGGGGCATTAAATAGTTTTTATCCCCCGCTGGCCAAAAGGCCCGAAGGGGGATTAGGTTGTGGCGATGTCCGTCCGTCCGTCCACCCATCCCAGGAAGGGTACTCACCTTCTGAAATCAACTCCTCTCACAATTTTTGGAGCAATTTCATGAAACTTAACAGTATTCTTTGTTATATGTCAGTAATACGTATATTGCAATTTCGTTCAATTCAGTCGCATTTTACCAGAGTTATGGCCCTGGATTACCAAACTTGTACTTTGACAATTTCATGAGGGTGTATTAAGCACTTATAGCATAGATATAGTTGCCAGCGGGGGATATTGTGCTCTCAGAGCACTCTTCTTGTTTATTGTTACAGTTAAAGTTTGAGTTTCATTGAAAAATTATAAATCATTAAAGCATAACGATTATCATAACCATACCTGCTTTTTGATAAACTTTGCTAATCGGTTTCCTTTCACTGAACTCGTAAATACATGGTAATAAAAAGGTTACGGGCAGGACAAGTGAAAAATCTTGCTGCTTGTTCAACTGGACGAGTGGATTTAAAAAGTTAATGTCGATCCCCGACTCCACACAGACAGTATCCAGACCTCAGAATCAAACTGAGTCCTTTTTGCTCCAGAACCAAAAGGCCCAGGGGGTGGAGTCATACCTGCTCCAGCTCCTCCCACCTGGATGGAGTCTAACCAAAAGCTATAAACGTAACTCAAAGCTAGGTTTATAGGAGAAGTTCGATTTGGTTCCGCAGTGAGGCGTACTCAGTCCTGGAGTCATGAGCAAGTCTGACTGACATTTTCTTTCTCCGATACTACCAGTCTGCTACAAGACTCAAGCTCAGCTAATCACCACAATCCAAGCAGGTTGTTCAACCCGATCCAAACTAGCATACTTAAGTATTACTGAATTATTACCTCTGCCAATGAGCTTCTGTTTTTGGTGCGGTTTGTTTGCCTGTAAGCAGGATTGTGCAAAAAAAATGAACAATCCAATTCCCATGAAACTTGGTGGAAGGGTGTAGCATGGGTCAAGGAAGAACCTATTACATTTTGGAATGGCTCCGAGTCATGGGGAGGATCGAGGCTTTTAGTTTCATTTTTGCTAACACTGCATAATGCAGCATTTGGCCTTGCTGGAGGTATGTGCTCTCCGAGTGCCCTCCTGATGATGACGTTCGTATTTCGGGGTTGAAGATGACCATGACTTCAATTTGGTGGGTGGCAGTTGTGGGTCCGGAGGTGACTGATGAGGCCAATCCAGACTTTGAAGGTTCCACGTGCCAAGGTTGAGTACCTTCACTTTCCATCCATCTCATCTCATCTCATTATCTGTAGCTGCTTATCCTGTTCTACAGGGTCGCAGGCAAGCTGGAGCCTATCCCAGCTGACTATGGGTGAGAGGCGGGGTACACCCTGGACAAGTCACTAGGTTATCGCAGGGCTGACACAGAGACAAACAACCATTCACACTCACATTCACACCTACGGTCAATTCAGAGCCACCAATTAACCTAACCTGCATGTCTTTGGACTGTGGGGGAAACCGGAGCACCCGGAGGGGACCCGCACAGACACGGAGAGAACATGCAAACTCCACACAGAAAGGCCCTCGCCGGCCGCTGGGCTCGAACTCTTGCTGTGAGGCGACAGTGCTAACCACTACACCACCACGCCGCCTACCTTCACTTTCTTTTTGTTGTATATTGACCGCTGAGTGCGATCCCCGCCAGCCGCGGTGTGCTGGCCAGGGTGAGGTGAAGCAGGCTATGTTTGGGGAACCTTTTCTAGCCCCTTCCTCCATCGAGGTGAAGAGAGTGAATTCTAAACAGGGCTGCTCAACCACCCAGGGGGCTACCGAACTCCGCTGCGGCTTCGTTCCAGCAGAGAGCAACCGTGTGCCCTGGGCTGCCTGTGTGCATGTTCATGACTGCAATTGCTGCTTCACCACTTGCCCATCGCCACAGGACTTGAATTTGAAGTCATGATTTGCGCGTGACTTGAATTAGAGTGAGGGAGAGTTGCGCAGCAGTCAGCCTCACTCTCTCGTCCCAACTTAACTGGGTCCAGGGGCAAGGCAGAATCAAGATGGCTGGAGCTAGGTCGGGATGTAGTGGATGGCCAACGGTGTTCTATGTGTTGCACTGTACCCTGATCACCCCCCACAAATGCTTTGCTGGGTCTGTCTTCCTGCCCGTTGAACCACCCGGTGGTGATCTCCTGCACGCAGTCTGCCGAGTCCAGTCTTCAGTCATTACTCTGACCAGGGGGAGCGAGGGGTTGCTAGTGCTTGCTCAAGGCACCACCTCAGGCTAGTTTAGGGAAGGAGACGCCTTACTACTCCATTGCATGTCAGTCAAGGACAGCACATGCCCAGAATGTCCTTCTATTTACAGTATGATACACTTGCTAGTCTGGTTTTGCTCATTATGTTACACAGACTTGAAAATTAAGCTTAAATAATTATTTTTTATTCGGCTGTTAGAATATACTGGTGTCTCTTCAAAAAAAAAACCCTGCATTTTCACAGATGTATTGCTGTAAACATGCATCTGGTATCGTTCAGAAATAAGAGGGGGAAAAAAAACACTGCACTGAAATTGCCAACTTCAGTGAGTTGTGTTGAGTTTGGCTCACTTGGTGATCTTTCGCAATTACAAAAGAACAAAACAGATTTGGATAAATAATGGTGCAATGTTGGGGGTGTTGTTTTTTTTTCTTTTTTCACTCTACATGTGTGCAGTGGAGGTGCTGGTGCCAATCATAAAAGTGCAAAACTCCTGTTTATTTTCATAATCACTCACGAAGCAGACTTTAAATCACGTTAGAGCCATTTGCTAACCATCAAATTTGTATTTCTTTTAGTTACTTACACTTCATTACTGCACATTCAGCATGAAGAACCAAATTAGTGTGGATTGATTAACTTGTTCAATAAGTCTCATCTCATTATCTCTAGCCGCTTTATCCTTCTACAGGGTCGCAGGCAAGCTGGAGCCTATCCCAGCTGACTACGGGTGAAAGGCGGGGTACACCCTGGACAAGTTGCCAGGTCATCACAGGGCTGACACATAGACACAGACAACCATTCACACTCACACTCACACCTACGCTCAATTTAGAGTCACCAGTTAACCTAACCTGCATGTCTTTGGACTGTGGGGGAAACCGGAGCACCCGGAGGAAACCCACACGGACACGGGGAGAACATGCAAACTCCACACAGAAAGGCCCTCGCCGGCCACGGGGCTCGAACCCGGACCTTCTTGCTGTGAGGTGACAGTGCTAACCACTACACCACCGTGCCGCCTGTTCAATAAGTCGATGGAAAGAAAATGAAAAAGTTTAGTCAATAAATATGGTCCTTGGATAATGTAATGTACTGTCCAGTATGGATGAATATCACCATAATATACCCTTAAGAATTAAGCTACAACCCCAATTCCAGTAAAGTTGGGACGCTGTGTAAACTGTAAATAATCACAAAATGTGATAATCTGCAAATCATGGAAACCTGATATTTCATTGAAAATAATACAAAAACAACATAGCAAATGTTGAAACTGAGAAATGTTATTGTTTTTTTTTTTTTAATATATGCTCATTTTGAATTTGATGCCAGCAACACATTTCAAAAAAGTTGGGACAGGAGCATGTTTACCACTGTGTTGCATCACCTCTACTTTTAACAACACTAACCGTTTGGGAACTGAGGAGACCAATTGCTGTAGTTTTGAAAGAGAAATGCTGCCCTATTCTTGCCTGATATACAGTTTCAGTTGCTCAATAGTTTGGCATCTCCTTTGTCATATTTTGCACTTCGTAATGCGGCAAATGTTTTAAATGGGAGACAGGTCTGGACTGCAGGCAGGCCAGTTTAGCACCTGGACTCTTTTACTACAGAGCCATGCAGTTTTAATATGTACAGAAAGCAGTTTGGAATTACCTTGCTGAAAGAAGGAAGGCCTTCACTGAAAAAAAAAAAGATTTTGTCTGGATGGCAGCATATTGCTCTGAAACGTGTATATATCATTCAGCATTAATGATGCCTTCCCAGATGTACAAGCTACCCATGTCATGTGCACTAATGCACGCTCATACCATGGCTTTTGAACTGTGCACACAACTTTTTCAGTCTTTTGTTGCCCCTGTCCCAACTTTTCTGAAACGTGTTGCTGACATCAAATTCAAATTGAGCATATATTTTTCAAAAAAACAATAAAACTTCTCAGTTTCAACATGTTGTCTTTGTACTACTTTCAATCAAATATACGGTTTCCATGATTTGAAAATCTTCACATTCTGTTTTTAGTTGTGTTTTACACAGTGTCCCAACGTTTTTGGAAATGGGGCTGTATAATGTGTCATGGGATGGCTTGGTGATGCTGCCACTTCTACCAAACCTCACCCATGAACAACCCAAATGACAGACGTGTACTCCTCCTTATTCCTGTACTGTGCTGAGTCTCCTGCAAGAACTATACATTTGTCCCCCTGGGCTCAATAATGCAAGTGTATCTCTACACACTAAAGGCCAATTTATGCTGACAACGCAGTCCTCGCAGATAGCGTCGCAGACAGTGTCTGCGTAGCCCCCCCACCTTTGCAGACGCTCTGCGCGCACCTCCCAAAAATTGTGACCACCGCAGAAGCCTCGCAGACAAGAGGGCTCTGATTGGTCCACTCTACATCCGCTGTACACGCACTTCCGCTTCCCTACTTTCCCGGTTTGGTTTGTTTTCACGACCGGCATTTTTAAAAACACGAGCGAAGATGGAGCAGCATGAAGAGCGGTTGATTGAGGAAGTACGTACATCTATACGACTCCAGTTCTAGTCATTATAAGTAACCGGAGGATAAACACTCCACTAACCACACCCACCAACTACTCCTAGCGACTTCGCGCCCCCTTGCGTTGTGGCGGTGAATAACATCGCGCACGCCTATTACTCCCCGCTCAACGATAAATTACAACTGTCTGCGAAAAGCTATCTGCGAAAGCCTTGTCGCAAGAGCATGCAGAGGCCTTTATAGTACATACGTACAGCCGGAGTCTGACTGCTGCACTGGCACCCGTTTATGAACACATTTCTCACTCAGAGGAAATGCTTTCCTTTCTGTGCAAAGTCCCTTTCCCTGGAGTGCATGAGGTAAGAGGTCTGAGCTATATAAAACACACCCATCCACCCCCACACGCACCCCCACACGCCCAAAATCCCTGCAGAGGCTGCGTCTACAACAAAACAAAGCCAAAGCTTTGCCTAGAGTTGATTCTGTATTATCTGGAACATTTAACACTGCTGCTATGCCAAGCTTTACACCATTTCAGATCCGAGCATGGTAAACTTGGGTTAAATTCAGAGAAACTGGATGCCTATTGTTTATACGTCATCTCGGTTCTGTTTAATGAGTTTCCAGTGTCATTAAACTGGTGTGTCAGCTACTGGGGGGAGGGGGGGGAGGAACACACATACAAGCTCTGACCAGAACCAAGTCACTCATTTATCCATCTCGGTCACTGACGACTGACTAGCCTCAAAGCATTTACTGACAGACCTGTTCTTTAATTAAAGGGGTACCAAATATAACATATACAGTTGCTGATGTGACAAAGTAACGTATTCTTAAGTATTCTATCAAATTTATATACTAGAAAACAACGAAATATCTTGGTAATTGTAAATATAATAGTCGGTACGCTAAACGGCACAAGAGTCGCCATTTTTAAAAGACCGTGACGTCAGCCCTACCCACTGCACTAGGAGAGAAGCGTGTAATCATGGCGTCGGGCGCATCAAGTGAAGGCGACAGCTCTGCCGAATCGTACGAAAAGATCCCGCAAGACACACTGCAAGCAGGCTATGGCTTAGAAGGGTACCAGTTTGAACCTAGGGGAGGTACTCTCGACTCCGATGATGACGAAAGAAGAGAAGAAAGCTCGAACTCGCTTGGTGTTTTTCAGCGGAAACGAGTGAAAAGACACGTCTGGAGGATCGTTATGCTTTCCATCGGTCCTGTTATTACACCCGAAAGCAACACACTGTGGCATTGTGTAGCCGATCACTTACAATTCATCCTACTTTCCGATTCACACGTGCTATTCCCAACCTCAATGAGCCAACACAACTGGGCACATACATACGTCATGAGTGTTACGCAGAGAAAATGAACGTGCATTCTGATTGGATAAAATTAATATCATGGCGGGCTGTTCAAACTGCGGAAATAGTTTGCTCGAGCTACTTTCAAAACACTATAACTTTCCAACCTTAGAACAAAAAACTTTTGTAAGTCTTGTATAAGGTTCGTTAATGTGCGTTTTATTGTTATATTTACTCTATATATTACCCTCTGTTCCCCTTTAAGTGGAGTATTTTAGAACAAACAGATGAAATTCAGTCCAAAAACTGTAAAACCAGACCAAAAAAAGGCTTTAAGGCTACGTTCACACTGCAGGCTGAAGTGACTCAAATCCGATCTTTTCGCCCATATGTGACCTGTATCCGATCTTTTATTGACAATATGAACGACACAGATCCGATTTTTTCAAATCCGACCCAGGCCGTTTGGATATGTGGTCCTAATTCCGATCTCTATCCGCTCTTTTCATATGCGACTTCAGTCTGAACCGCCAGGTCGCATTCATCCGACTTACACGTCATCAACAAGCCACAAACGTCACTATTCTGCGCTGAAGTAGGCGGCGGGTCTCTCAAAAAAAGTTACAACAACATGGCGCATAATCACGGGCGCAGATAGAGGGTGGGACTCGTCCCACCCAGATTTAAATTCACCTCGTTCGGTCCCCCCCCCCACTTATAGGGAGGAAAAAACGTCTATGCTGTCTTTCTTTGCATAAGGCAAACCTCACGGAAAAATCAAAAGACTAATTACCATTCGGTTTATTGAGGTGCACAGCAGTGTATACATAGTTGCAACAACTCGCATAAAACAAAGACTGATATTCGGTTGGTTGAGCTGAGCAGACTGCACAGGTTGCGAGCTCGAGCTTGGTTGCTATGGTTACTAACAACAAGTTTGACAGGCATATCGGGGTTGGGGTTGGTTTGCTGGCAGCTTTGTTCCCCCCCCCAGTTCAAAAAACGTATCTGCGCCCCTGCGCATGACATCGATGCGAGGGACGCTTCGGGCTGTGAAGGTTCTGAATCTTCTCAATGGAAGGACGCAGAGGTTAGGGAGCTGATTTCCATTTGGGGGGATACAGCTATTCAAGCTAGATTGGATGGGTCATACCGCAACCGGGCGGTTTTACTTCCGTAAACACTGGCCATGCTCACTGCGTGTGACGTCGTCGTATCCTGCAATGCGCATGCGGAACACTTTTAGGTCGCTTTTCGTTCATACTGAGGATCACATACAAGTCGCATATATTTGTTAATGTGAACGACCTCACAAAAAAATCGGATTTCACAAAAAAATCAGAATTGAGCATTAAGCCTTGCAGTGTGAACGTAGCGTAAATGTACACCTGTGAGGCTGTAAATATGACAAGATTCAAGAATCATTTACTCCCTTTGCTCAGGACCATAAACATATTGACTATCATGAGAAAACTTACTCAAGTAATACCTTCAGGGCTCAACAGTAACAGTAGTGTGTCTAAAAATAACAATGTCGTAATATCTAATTATAGATTATTAGACATTCAGTGCGTTTACATGCACATAGAGAAAATCGAATTTCTGCCGTAGCTCGACTGAAATCGAAGTTCTAAATGCCATGGAAACACCTTAGCTCGGCTGAAATCGAACCGAACTGGATTCCTCGTAATCGAGCTACGCGACCTAGATTATGCGATTGTAGCCGAGCTACTTAGTGCATGTATACCCTATCGAGCTACGTAGTCAAACTACTTACTTCAGCACTGCCCCTTCCGGAAGTGACGAGTGACGAGAACACAAGCGGGAAACACAACAGCCTCGGTCGGCATGACAACAGTAGTAGTAGCGAGCAGCAGAAGAGGTCAGGAGGAACAAGGAGAACAAACGTCGTCGTTCTTCTTGTGAACACGGAACTGATAACTTTGTTTATACTCTTGAATAGCTCTTCTTCATGACGACAACCGGAAGTGTACCAACACGATGGGGCGTGTAGCGCCACCTGTGGCTCGGGTGCACAATGTACCTCACACAATAGCTCGATTTCCTTGTGTGCATGTAGGATTGGATTTCTCTGGCACCCCTGCTGGGACCCTTAGCTCGATTACCGACAGTAGCTCGATTTGGATGTGCATGTAAACGCACTGACTGAATTCATTGAGATCTGAGAAAGGATGACCAAATACCTCAATAAAATAAATATTTATGGTGAATCTTCATTTCATTCGGACATTCATTGTATTTTTCTTTTGTATGGTTCACATGAACCATCACAAATGTTGCGAAATATTTGGCGGGAATTGTACGACAGTGCCGAACTCACTCACGGTTTGTTTTCATCCACAACGCGATTCTGTCAGTTTCACTTCTTTAAATTAATTTACCCTTCAAGATTTAGCTTTATTTCCGCCAGAAGCTTTGAGTTCGAGTGAGTCTAACTTTTAAAACTGCAGATCAGGTAATGGGTTAGAACAACACACGCACCATAATGAGGCACAAGGTAGTTTTTGTTTGTTGTTACAGTTAAAGTTTGAGTTTTACTGAAAAATTATAAATCATTAAAGCATAATGATTATCGTAACCGTACCTGCTTTTTGATAAACTTCGTTAATCGGTTTCCTTTCATTAAACTAGTAAATACATAGTAATAAAAAGGTTATGGGCAGGACAAGTGAAAAATCTTGCTGCTTGTCCGAGTGGATTAAAACGTTAATGTCGAGCCCTGACCTTATTCTTGGCAACACAAGTAAAACTAATTAGATGACTAGATTTATTAGATCATGGCCAAAATATACAAAAATTGAAAAAAAAAAAAAAAGATAAAACCTTTAAAGCGTTCCTCGGCGCTCCTCTAAATGTACTCTACATACTTTTCATGGTGAAATTTGCTTCTTGCACTTCAGGCCACGGATTGTTGGCTCTCGTCCTGAGCGCTGACAGTGAAAGTGTGTGTGGGGGGAGGGGGTTTATTTCAGTCGCGACTTCTTGTTTCATAGTCAAAATCATTAATTAGAAAAAGAAAAAAAATGAAAGCCTCATGAATGAACAAGTTTTTTTTTTGTGGTGGTGGTGGGGTTTTTTTTTTGGCGTTCATTTTTGCACAACCTCATCAGAAGTAAAATCTGCAACAACGCAAGCAGCGATGAGGGGCCCAAGCTGCCCAGCAAGTATGTCACCAAGTCGCCATGACAACTTGATCAGATCATCTTGATTGAAAAGCATGGCTGTACCGTAAGCACAGCCAGAAGGTTTTACACTACCGTTCAAAAGTTTGGGGTCACCCAGACAATTTAGTGTTTTCCATGAAAAGTCACACTTTTATTTCCCACCATAAGTTGTAAAATGAATAGAAAATATAGTCAAGACATTTTTCTGGCCATTTTGAGCATTTAATCGACCCCACAAATGTGATGCTCCAGAAACTCAATCTGCTCAAAGGAAGGTCAGTTTTATGGTGTGTTCATGTGCTATGGGAATTATGGTAAATACCAAACGCCGACATGGAAAGCACACATGAACGCCCCCTCTTGTGGTATTTTCCACTGGGCAACTCGTAGAAAATTTTGATGCACGAGTTGCCGAGATGAGACGAACTTTAACCTTTTCAACATGGCGGCGAGCGGTACAAGACTAGCTTATGAACCAAGAAAGAAGTGGTTTTCACCTACGGAAAGCTGACTCTCACCTTTTAAATGAGTCATGTTATGTATATTATATTATTATAATATGTATATTATAGCCGAATACAAAATATTCTGTGGCTGTCCAAAGAACGCCAACTATGATCTAGATACTGGCTACTCTCATTGTTGTGGCTACAGCCAAATTTCCAAAAACTGCGTGGCATTCAATGTGTTAAGAAAATCTCTACTTGTCATGATCAGGAAATATTCAGCATTATTTACCTTTTGACTTTTGATAACTCATATTCCTGCTGCAGCTGATGAACAAGGCAATCTATAATTGCTTTAGCCAAATAACAGGCCTGATTCTGAATCTGGTCCACCATCTTTAATTTGTCAACAACAACAAAAGCATGTGAACACAACACACTGGTAAATACTGTACCACTTCCCAACTGTGGTTGGTAGAAGAGAGCAACTGGACTTGCTTGAAAAGTCTTGAAGACGTTTCGCCTCTCGTCCGAAAGGCATCCTCAGTTCTGTCCGTCTCTGTTCAGTGATGGTCGTTCCAGGTTGACAAAAATGAACGATCCTCTCTGGCTAAGACGTCTGCCAGTTTTCTGGAAGTCCTCTCATACTCCCGCACAAGTCGAAGGGAACTCATCCCAAAGTGCGTAGAAACATATCTGTGAAGATACTCAGTCGTCCAGGTACATAGTAATCTGTACTTATCTGTAATAGTAATCATAGTAATCTGTAACAGATTACTATGTACCTGGACGACTGAGTATCTTCACAGATATGTTTCTACGCACTTTGGGATGAGTTCCCTTCGACTTGTGCGGGAGTATGAGAGGACTTCCAGAAAACTGGCAGACGTCTTAGCCAGAGAGGATCGTTCATTTTTGTCAACCTGGAACGACCATCACTGAACAGAGACAGACAGAACTGAGGATGCCTTTCGGACGAGAGGCGAAACGTCTTCAAGACTTTTCAAGCAAGTCCAGTTGCTCTCTTCTACCAACCACAGATTACTATGTACCTGGACGACTGAGTATCTTCACAGATACACTTCCCAACTGGAAAATATCATCTTCCCATAGCACATGAACGCAGCATTATAGCTTCTCTAAAGAGCTAAACTGTTTTCAGCTGTGCTAACATGATTGTACAAGGGTTTTCTAATCATCCATTAGCCTTCTGAGGCAATGAGCAAACACATTGTACCATTAGAACACTGGAGTGAGAGTTGCTGGAAATGGGCCTCTATACACCTATGGAGATATTGCACCAAAAACCACACATTTGCAGCTAGAATAGTCATTTACCACATTAGCAATGTATAGAGTGCATTTCTGATTAGTTTAAAGTGATCTTCGTTGAAAAGAACAGTGCTTTTCTTTCAAAAATAAGGACATTTCAAAGTGACCCCAAACTTTTGAACGGTAGCGTAGGTCAACTGGCCAAAGATTTGGTGTAACTGAGATAAGAGCTCACATCTTATTTGGGCCGACTGCCTTTGATTTTGGATGTCATGGATGCACTTTTTTTTTTTACGTGAAAAATGCATCCGAGAAAATTTTCAGGGTTGTGAAGATTTGATGAAAATTCTCTTCATTATTCTTCTTTCGGCTCCTCCCGTATGTTCGGTGTCGCCACAGCGGATCTGTTCTGCATAACCCTCCCCGATCTATCCAGACACGGGACCGGCACTAAGCATGCACTGTGTTGTGGCTAGGTATTTTTTTTTTACCTAATCTGCATGTCTTTGGACTGTGAGGGAAACCAGAGCACCCGGAGGAAACCCATGGGGAGAACATGCAAACTCCGCACAGAAAGGCCCCTGTTGGCTGAGAGTTTCAAACCCGGAACCTCGTTGCTGTAAGGCGACAGCGCTAACCACTACACCACCAAACTTCTCTTAATTATTCATTAAAAAAAAGGTGCCAGTGTCAATTAAAATGACATGCCGATTTGTCATGCATCATCGCTGGAATCTCCTTATCGTTTCTGTTCAGGAAAATCAACACTTCAACATTCATTTGGTTCTTAAAGGGCATATCCTGGACCAATTTCGTGTTTTTTATATGAAAGTATGTTCCTTTACACACTCATCCAGAAGGGTAATTTTGCACAAGGCCATCTGTCTACAGCAGAAAAAAATAAAATAACAAAACACGTCTGGAAAAATCCCAAGGGAGTCTGGAGCCAGATTCGTGACGTTACCTGCGGAAGTGCCAGCAGGCTGCGAGAGCTTTGCACGGCACAGCCTGTGTAGACCAAGCGCTCCCATTTCTCTCTCATTGTCCGGTCTTTTGGGAAACGATGAGTACTAATCCCATCAAGATTGGTGTTGCTACACCCTCCTACGCTACATCTGTTAACCATTTTAATAATTACACGATAACGTTGAAGAAATTTGCAGAAAACCACCAGGTCGTTTTCTCATCAACAAACCAGTGCTGACGTAGGAGTCAGAGGGAGGCGTCCCGCACGCGACGTCACAAAAATCAATGTTTGCCAGGAAATCCAAATGCAAAGTTTTTTCAGAGGTGGATGAATTTGCTTCAAATGGCTTGATTTCAACTGAATTTTTCTAGTATTGCGCAAGGTAAAAAAATTGCAGAAAATGCAACAGATATTTGACCAAAGTTTATTATCTCATCTCATTATCTGTAGCCGCTTTATCCTGTTCTACAGGGTCTCAGGCAAGCTGGAGCCTATCCCAGCTGACTACGGGTGAAAGGCGGGGTACACCCTGGACAAGTCGCCAGGTCATCACAGGGCTGACACATAGACACAGACAACCATTCACACTCACATTCACACCTACGGTCAATTTATGGCGTATTCACACCTACGTTGTTTGGTCCGGACCAAACGACCCAAATTTCCCTTGGTCCGGACCTTTTGGGTTGGTCTGAATACAAACCACCAAACTCTGGTCCGGACCAAACAAGCGGACCGAGACCGAGCTGCAAGGTCGGACTCGGTCCGGACCAAAGGAACCCTGGTGCGGATCTTTTGGAGGTGTGAAAGCAGACCGGACCTAATCCGACAGTTTTGTACCTCGGGAGCTTCCGTCGTTTGTCGAGCATTATGGGAAACAGTGTCTTGACACTCCACCGCAAATTGCAAACACTGTTTCGGTTGTCAAGGGAACCTTACAACAGTCGTTCAGTCATTCAGACCAGTGGTAGGCTAGACTACAGAGTACAAAAAATGAGTAGGGGCAAACGTGGGCCGAGGAAGAAACGCGTACCCTTGTGGATATCTGGGCAGATGTCCACATATCTGAGCTTTTGGAGAGAACACACAAAAATGCCGACGTGTTTGCTGTATTCAGTGAGAAAATGAAGGAGAAGGGGTTCACGCGCTCCCCAGAACAATGTCGGCTAAAAGTGAAGAAACTCCGTCAGACCTACATTAAAATCAGGGACATTCTTTCAAAAAGTGGCGGTACTAGCGACGCAAAAAAGAAATTCATCTATTGCGTGAAGAGCCAGAACTGTCACAACATGACGTGCGCTCATCAGCGCTATCCTCCGTAGCCGCCTTGCCTTTTGTCGTCGTCATTGATAAATTACTTGTACAACAGCATAGTAATCGCACAATTGTGAAAAGAGTAAAAACTGGAAAAAACATATAGCTTTGATGACATTAAAAAGAATAACAGCACGGAAAGCCTCCATGACTACTTTTGAACTTAACGCTTTGTGCGCGTGTCGTCTCTGACCAATAGCTGAACGACCTCAGGGCGCGTGGCTTTGCTGACAGATTTTGGTCCGCTTACTAAAATGTACAGTGTGAAAGCGAACCGTACCAAAATGAAAAAAAAATAAAAATTTGGTTCGGACCAAAGCAAGTGAACTATCGAACTATCCTGGTCTGAATACTAGGGCTGTAACGATACACCCAACTCACGATTCGATTCGTATCGCGATTTTTGACCCATGATTCGATACGCCCACGATTTTTTTAAAAATGTTTTTTTAAAGTAGTAAATTTGACTTATTAACATTTACTTACTTACATTAACTATTTAATAACAAATAATTCAGACCACTGCAGAGAATGAGTAATATGTATGCAAAAATGAACAAATGTATATCCAAAGATTGTTTTATTTCTCAAAATAATATTGTTGAGCCGGAAGCTCTGTTTTTTTTTGGTTCTGAAAAAGTCATTTTTCCAAATCGTGTAAATCCGTTAAGATTTTTTTTGGGGGGGGGGGGGGGGGGGGGGGGGGGGTGGCTCTCTCACTGTCTCACTCTCATAGGGCCAATGATTTTCTGTGATCGCGGAAAACAGATGGAAATTACGGAATTGTTATGGTGAAACATTGCTCGCGTGTCAAAATGTAACTGCCGCAGAAGGCTTCCGCCCAAGCAGACATGCCTTCAGTGTTGCCAGATATTGCTAACGGTTTCCACCCCAAAATATGTTCAAAACCAACCAAAAAGCACCTAAACCTGCCCAATCTGGCAACACTGCATGCCTTTCCGGTCAAGTGATTGTGATTGGCTTGTGGCACACCTAGCCAGCCAATGAGCTGCTCGTTTACAGATTCGCTCCCCGCGTCGCAACCACAATGGCGACCGCTTAAAGGAAATGAATGCTCTGCCAGTGGCGAGTGTGGACGTTGCGTGACTCGCAGAAGATTGTCGCAGGTCGGCGAAAAAACGACTTACTAATAGATATTAAAAAAAAGTAATTTAAGTAAGTTTAAAATGTAATTTAAATAAAAAGTAAAGTATTCATAAATTGAAGTTTGGAAGCGCCTCTGTTTTTGGGCTGAGGAGAAGTTTGAAAGGGTGTACCGCGATTCTGCCTTCTTGTATCGCGATACGGATCATGGCTCTGTGTATCGCGATTTCGATTTGCATATTGTTACAGCCCTACTGAATACACCCTTAGAGTCACCAGTTAACCTAACCTGCATGTCTTTGGACTGTGGGGGAAACCGGAGCACCCGGAGGAAACCCACGCGGACACGGGGAGAACATGCAAACTCCGCACAGAAAGGCCCTCGCTGGCCACGGGGCTCGAACCCGGACCTTCTTGCTGTGAGGCGACAGTGCTAACCACTACACCACCGTGCCGCCCAATACCGAAGATGTGCCCTTTAATGCTCAGGCTGTGACCAGAGTGTCTGGTCTGTAATCCTGCTGGACAGAGATGAGATGAGATGAGATGAGTTGAGTCTGATGTAACACAATCATGTGTGATGTGAAAGACTGCTGGCAGGACAGTGTGTGCAATCTGAAACTAAACCATACATCAGGGTCCTTTTGAAACACATCCAGAAACCACTCCTTTCACGTGCCAGTGAGTTTTCGAGGTTGGGGAATCGAACATGCACAGACAGCCATGTTTCTGTTATCGCGAGGATTCAAATCGCGTTCAAGTTTTATGCCTGGAAGAAAAAGAAAAAAGATCCAAGTTGTTGCAGGGGGGGCAGGTTCGGTTCGGTTCAGACACCACTGCTGGGGAATTACACTGTAAAACACATAACCTGAAGGCGTCAAATCATCCAGGAGGGTATTACTGCAGCGGTATTAAAATCACAGCAGGGCAAAGCTCACTTGCATAACTCTACAGACCGAGAGACAGAGAGAGAGACAGACAGACAGACCGAGCCTGTGGGCCGTGTCACTCATTCAGCAGAGTGCTAGCTTTAGCTGCAGCTCTTCCCCACTCTGTACAGAGAGAGAGAGAGAGAGCAGTCCCATCCAAAGTCAACAGCAAACACACTTCAGCACACAACTTCGACCATAAAACCAGCAAGAAAAGCTTTAACAACGTCGAACACGCCATGTCGTTAATAACGCAGCGTGTTTAGTTTTTATTCTCACCGTTTAATAAGCTGTTTTTTCCTCCTTTTGACACTTCCTCGGGCGTCTGTAGCACCGTCAGAGCCGCGATGACCCGCCCTCCGTCCGCCTCAGCAGCTCCACTCTCTCTCTCTCCCTGCCCGACCTCTAAACGTCCCGCCTCACAACCACACTCAACCAATCATCTTCCACAAATTCTGACTGACACGTTCATTGTCCAATCTCAATCATCAAAATGTGGCTTTGACAGTCTCTGTAGCCTATCTGAATCCAAAGCAAAAAGTATTTCCCTGCACTGTCCTGGTGAAGTACTTCATGCAAACTGCTTTTCTTTTCTTTTGCCAGATCTTTTTTTTTTTCTTCTACAATGATTTGCATTAAACAAATAAACTATTCAAAATATACCCAAGCCCTTTTTTGGACCATGCAATGAAAACAAAGTATTAATAATCCATTGTTTGTTTGTTTGTTTGTTTGTTTATTTGGCCATAAACGTACAATAAAAAAAACGGTACAGGTGTGGCAGGGATGACACAAAAAAAGCGTAAAAACTTGTTTCCATTGTGGTCCCTTATCACAGACAAAAAATAGCTACACACAATTAAAAAATAACAAAATAAAATAATTTGACAATACTGTATAACTGAATATCATGGGGAAGCATAGCAAAAATGTGAAAACTAATACCATAACAAATAATACTGAACAATATTGATAATGTTAATAATAATAGAAAAACAAGAAAAGCAAGATAAGAGGGGGAAAAAACCACATAATAATAATAATAATAATAATAATAATAATAATAATAATAATTAAATTAAAATAATAATAAATAAAGAATGAAATTAAAAAATATAGAAACTAAAAATGCACATAATCTGCTGCTTCCTCATCAAATAGAATGAGGAAGCAGCAGATTATGTGTATTTTTAGTTTCTATATTTTTTAATTTCATTCTTTATTTATTATTATTTTAATTTAATTATTTTTAACCACTACACCACCCCATAAATAAACTATTCAAAATATACCCAAGCCCTTTTTGTACCATGCAATAAAAACAAAGTATTAATAATCCATCCATCCATTATCTGTAGCCGCTTATGCTGTCCAACAGGCTAGAGCCTATCCCAGCTGACTATGGGCGAGAGGCGGGGTACACCCTGGACAAGTCACCAAGTCATTGCAGGGCTGACACACAGAGACAAACAACCACTCACACTCAGAGGAAACCCACGCAGACACGGGGAGAACATGCAAACTCCACACAGAAAGGCCCTCGCCGGCCGCTGGGTTCGAACACAAAACCTTCTTGCTGTGAGGTGGTCATGCTAACCACTACACCACCCCATAAATAAACTATTCAAAATATACCCAAGCCCATTTTGGGCCATGCAATGAAAACAAAGTATTAATAATCCATCCATCCATCCATTATCTGTAGCCACTTAACCTGTCCAACAGGCTAGAGCCTATCCCAGCTGAATATGGGCGAGAGGCAGGGTACAGCCTGGACAAATCGCCAGGTCATTGCAGGGCTGACACACAGAGACAAACAACCACTCACACTCGGAGGAAACCCATGCAGACACGGGGAGAACATGCAAACTCCACACAGAAAGGCCCTCGCCGGCCGCTGGGTTCGAACACAGAACCTTCTTGCTGTGAGGTGGCCATGCTAACCACTACACCACCCCATAAATAAACTATTCAAAATATACCCAAGCCCTTTTTGTACCATGCAATAAAAACAAAGTATTAATAATCCATCCATCCATCCATTATCTGTAGCCGCTTAGCCTGTCCAACAGGCTAGAGCCTATCCCAGCTGACTATGGGCGAGAGGCGGGGTACAGCCTGGACAAGTCGCCAGGTCATTGCAGGGCTGACACACAGAGACAAACAACCACTCACACTCAGAGGAAACCCACGCAGACACGGGGAGAACATGCAAACTCCACACAGAAAGGCCCTCGCCGGCCGCTGGGTTCGAACCCGGAACCTTCTTGCTGTGAGGTGGTCATGCTAACCACTACACCACCCCATAAATAAACTATTCAAAATATACCCAAGCCCTTTTTGGGCCATGCAATGAAAACAAAGTATTAATAATCCATCCATCATCTGTAGCCACTTTATCCTGTTCTACAGGGTCGCAGGCAAGCTGGAGCCTATCCCAGCTGACTATGGGCGAAAGGCGGGGTACACCCTGGACAAGTCCCCAGGTCATCACAGGGCTGACACATAGACACAGACAACCATTCACACTCACATTCACACCTACGCTCAATTTAGAGTCACCAGTTAATCTAACCTGCATGTCTTTGGACTGTGGGGGAAACCGGAGCACCCGGAGGAAACCCACGTGGACACTGGGAGAACATGCAAACTCCACACAGAAAGGCCCTCACCGGCCGCGAACCCAGGACCTTCTTGCTGTGAGGCGACAGTGCTAACCACTATACCACCGTGCCGCCAGTATTAATAATATCAAATAAAATAACAACAGTGCTTAAACACTGTATCATGTATTATGTATAATTGGAACAAGATAACAGTATGGAAATAGAACAGCTATTGTTATACAGTAATTGGGGAAAAGAAAGTACACGCTCCTTCAGACAGATAGACTGAATAGTCGTCAAGTTTATTTCTATAGCGCTTTTAACAATAAACACTGTTGCAAAGCAGCTTGACAGAATTTTAATGACTTAAAACATGAGCTCATTTTATCCCTAATCTATCCCCAGTGCGCAAGCCTGTGGCGACGGTGGCAAGGAAAAACTCCCTCAGACGACATGAGGAAGAAACCTCGAGAGGAACCAGACTCAAAAGGGAACCCATCCTCATTTGGGCGACAACATGACTAACATTAACAGTTTTAACATGAAGTCAGTTTCGTTGATGTTATAACTCTTCATTGATGGAAACTTGAGTGCAAAACTGTTCATGACAACTGCAGTCCTAAAGTTAGCAAGTCAAATGTAGTCCATCCATCCATTATCTGTAGCTGCTTATCCTGTCCTACAGGGTCACGGGCAAGCTGGAGCCTATCCCAGCTGACTATGGGCAAGAGGCAGGGTACACCCTGGACAAGTCACCAGGTCATTACAGGACTGACACACAGAGACAAACAACCATTCACACCTATGGTCAATTTAGAGCTGCCAATTAGCCTAACCTACATGCCTTTGGGGGAAACTGGAGCACCCGGAGGAAACCCATGTGGACAATATGCAAACTCTACACAGAAAGGCCCTCACCAGCCGCTAGGATCAAACCCAGGACCTTCTTGCTTTGAGGCGACAGTGCTAACCACTACACCACCGTGCCGCCCTCAACTGTAGTCCTCAGCCATAAAAGCATTACTGTAAGTGTCTAGAGCGTCTTCCAAGTGTGACTTTCAACTGTCCATATGGGGCCGTCCTCCACAGGAGCGATGTGATGAAACTCCAACCAGACATAGGGCATCAGGATGGATGATAGAATAGATAAAGATAGAATATCTTTATTGTCATTGTAATATATACAACGAAACTGGAGTGCAATCCTCATCAGTGTAAAACAAACTAATAAAAAGGATTTCAATTAAGCTAAAACTTAAACTATATAAAAATTATAAAACAGTCAAATTGACAGAGACAACAAATAAACTAATAAACTAATAAAAAAAAACCTAAAACTTAAAAAACACTGTAAAAATTATAAAAACAGTCAAAAAACAGTCAAACACACACACAACTACATTCACCCGGAAACATTGCACAAATCCCTTATTGTACAGTATAAAAAGACATGGACACTAAGAGCAGGTTAGCGAACCCTGACCTGATGTGTTGAATTTAGAGCTTGTATGGCAGTTGGGTAGAAGCAGAAGTCTATTTGTTCTAGCTTTGATGGCCCTATACCATCTGCCTGACGGTAGTAGCTCAAACAGAGAGTGACCGGGGTGAGATGTGTCCTTTAGGATGTTATCAGCTTTCCTGAGTTCAGTTCCATGTTTTCACCACCCTGCCACCTTAAATGTACTAAAGTATTTTTTTTTAAAGTAATATACATGAATATACAGAACCTGTCAAGTCCCATGGGCTGTATTGCACAATAGTATTGCAGCAGTGAGTGAGTGGAGGTGTGCTGTTCAGACCTGTGAATTAGTTGGAGGGGGCAGTGAGTGCTGTGAGTTCAGTAGTGTGATAGCTATGGGGTAAAAACTGTTCCTCAGCTGGGTTCTGCGGGCATACAGGATTCTGTAGCACTTTCCAGATGGCAAAGGGATAAAGAGACTGTGTCCAGGGTGGGTTGGGTCCTTGACAATATTTTTGGCTCTGCGGGTGCACCAGGTGTGACAGATTTCTTCCAGTGATAGAAGTGGAGTGCCCGTGATCCACTGAGCTGTTTTTATGATGCACTGCAGGGTCTTCTTGTCCCCCAAGGTGCAGCCCGAGTACCACACAGTGATGCAGTATGTGATCACTGACTCTATGGTGCACCTGTAGATGTTCATCAGCAACTGTTGAGGCAGTTGTGCTTTCCTCAGGGTCCTCAGGAAATGAAACCTCTGAAGACTTTTTTTAGCCAGTACCAAAGTGTTTGTGGTCCATGACAGGTCCTGGCTGATGTGTATGCTAAGAAAGTGGAAGTTCTGGACTACCTCCACCCTCTTGCTGCTGATGCTGATGGAATGGTGGCCTCCATGCTTCTGTCCCCTGAAATCCACAATGAGTTCTTTTGTCTTTTGGAGTTCAGGACAAGGTTGTTGTCTCAACTCCAACACTCCAGTTTCTCGACCTCTTCCCTGTAGGCTGACTCATTGTTATCTGAGATCAGACCTATCATGGTTGTGTCGTCTGCAAACTTGATGATGATGTTGGAATCATGTATGGGTTTGCAGTCATGTGAGAAGAGGGAGTAAAGGAGGAGGCTGAGCACACAGCCCCGTAGTACTCCAGTATTTAGAGTGATGGAGGTGGAGGGAGTTTACCGATCTGTGGTCTGTTGGTGAGAAAGTCCAGAATTCAATTGCATAGGTGTGTGATCAGTCCAAGGTTATTCAGTTTGATGGCCAGTTTAATGGGGGGGATGGTGTTAAAGGCAGAGCTGTAGTCAATGAACAGCATTTGCACATAACTCTCCTGCCGCTCCAGGTGTTGCAGGGCAGTATGAAGGGTCAGTGAAATGGCATCCTCCATTGACCTGTTTGATGTGTAGGCAAATTGGTGTTGGTCGGGGGGACCATTGCCTGTTTTGGGACAGAGATAATAGTGGCAGACTTGAGGCAGGTGGGGACCATGGCCTGTTCCAGGGAAATGTTGAACAGGCTGGTGAAGACTGCAGTCAGCTGACTTGCAGTGTTTCAGCACCCATCCTGGGACACCATCAGGTCCAGCCACTTTATTAGGGTTGATGTGGCTGAGGGCCCATCTCACCTCATGCAAGGTAAGCACCAGTGCATTCGGTGGGGCCTCCGAGCAGGGTCAGCTTGGTGTGGTTGTGGCTGCTGTCATTGTCAAACCGTGCAAAAAATGGTTCAGTTCATCAGGGAAGGATGCAATGCCTGTGCTGGTTGGACAGGTGTTGCTGTTTTTGTGGTCCGTGATGGACCTGATGCCCTGCCACATGCGCTGGGGGTCAGAGTTGTTGAAGTGCTCCTCGATTTTGTCTTTGTAGGAGCACTTTGCTTCTCTGATACCTCTCTTTAGGTTGGACCTGGCTGTTGAGTAGGTCCCTGGATCACCAGTGCAGAAGGCATTGTCACATAGCTTCAGCAGCTTTTGAACTTCCCTGTTCTTGTTCAATGTGCAAATGTTCTTGAAAGTGGTAACATTGTCCATGCAGAAGTTAATGTAGGCTAAAACTGAAGAGGCATAGTTGTTTAAGTCTGTGTGGTTGTACTGAGGAGATTCCTGTATGAAAAAATCCCAATTTGTGTCATCAAAACAGTCTTGTCATCTGGTCATGGCTCCTTCAGGCCAGACTCTGATGGTCTGCACAGTGGGCTTTGTTCTGGCAATGAGGGGTTTGTATGCTGGGGTCAGGAACAAAGAAATATGATCAGAACGTCCAAGGTGGGGGGAGGGGGACACTTTGTATGCGTTTGTTACATTACAGTATATGTGGTCCAGCGTGTTATCTCCTCTGGTTGGAAAATCAACAAACTTGTAGAATTTGGGGAGCACAGTTTTAAGATTGCTGTGATTAAAGTCTCCAGCAATAATGAACACAGCATCTGGATGGGTGTTTTGCAGTCCGGTTGTAGCATCATGCAACTTAGCAAGTGCTAACTTAACATTAGCATGAGGGGGTATGTAAACAGCGGTGAGAAACACTGCAGTGAATTCCCTCAGTACATGGAAAGGTCTACCGTACACTTCAGTGTGATAAATTCCAGATCCAGTGAGCAGTATTGTTTAGTAATGACTGTGGAAATGCACCAGGAGTTACTCACATAAATGCACACGCCGCCACCTTTATCTTTTCCAGATTCAGCAGTCCGGTCTGCCCGGTAAACAGTCTGGCCAGATAGCTCAATAGCCGAGTTGGGGATGTTAGCATTTAACCAAGTTTCCATGAAACCTCACTGATGGAAGCCTTTCTGTAGGGAGTTTGCATGTTCTCCCTGTGTTTGCGTGCGTTTCCTCTGGGTGCTCTGGTTTTCCCCATAATTCAAAAACATGTAAATTAAGTAAGCCACTGCATATTTAGTGCCTGTCCCAAGCCTGGATAGATTGGGGAGGGTTGTGTAAGGAAAGGCATCTGGTGTAAAACCTATGGCAAATCAAATATGTGGAATAGGTCTGCTGTGGCAACCACTAATGGGAGCAGCTGTAAGAAGATGACTACATGAATTCAGCCTGATTTTGACATGATTTTGTTGTGGCTGACAAAATTCCAGAATGATGAACAGGCCTTGTAGTCTCATCTCATCTCATTATCTCTAGCCGCTTTATCCTGTTCTGCAGGGTCGCAGGCAAGCTGGAGCCTATCCCAGCTGACTACGGGCGAAAGGCAGGGTACACCTTGGACAAGTCGCCAGGTCATCACAGGACTGACACATAGACACAGACAACCATTCACACTCACATTCACACCTACGGTCAATTTAGAGTCACCAGTTAACCTAACCTGCATGTCTTTGGACTGTGGGGGAAACCAGAGCACCCGGAGGAAACCCACGCGGACACGGGGAGAACATGCAAACTCTGCACAGAAAGGCCCTCGCCGGCCACGGGGCTCGAACCCAGACCTTCTTGCTGTGAGGCGACAGCGCTAACCACTACACCACCGTGCCGCCAGGCCTTGTAGTGTGACAATCAAAGAACAGTAATGTGGCATCTGGGACACCCCCCAACACCCTGACAAAAAGTCTAGAAATTGTGTATTTTCTCACCCAGTTTGACAATTCCTACAATGTGTTCCTTGATAGCCATAATTGACAATTTCTTGACCCTCTTTACCAGTGACATGCAAGGATGTGAACAATGATTGTTTGGAGTCAAACTTGTAGTGTTGTCAGTCTCCTGACCAAAAAAACAGCAAGAATTTATGGCACTATAATTGCCTAATCTGACATGGTGACCATCATGAAAGACAAAATACCGTGGACCCTGAGCCCGGCATAAAAGAATAATTAGCAGCCAGGTGTTACTAATGATATGCACAAGATTATTTAATCATCAAGAACTGTCTCTACCTCTATAAAAGCAGACCTTTTGGCAGACTGGTCTTCTGGAGCACTCAGGTGTGTGTCTACAGCATGCCAAGAAGAAAGGACATCAGCCATAACCTCAGAGAAGCAACTGTTGTTGCTTATCAATCTGGGACAGGTTATAAGGCCATCTCCAAGCAATTTGAAATTCACCATTCTGTAGGGACAAGGACTGTTTACGAATGGAGAGCCTTCAAGACAGTTGCCAATCTTCCCAGCAAATTCACTCTAAGGCCAGATCATTTAATGCCCATAGATATCAAGATTGTGGATTGTCCAGGACATGGATTGTGCAACTTAAGGCAATGTATAAATTAAGGGTTGATGTATGTAGCCGGGTACATCCTGTAAATTATGCACTGAAGCACTTTATACATTCAGTATGTCAATGTGTATAAGGGAAAGATGGCTGTTGTTTGTGTGTGTGATTCTGAATATGTTCTGGCTGTGATGAGTGCAAAGAGCAAGTGGGAGAGATGATGACATTGCTATACTATCTGCAGACTCCTCTGTGGTAGATGTCTTACAGTGAGAAGAGATTTGTCCCTGTGATACAGCATTACATTTTTACAAGCTTAACGTTTTTACTTTTTTACAGCATTATTTTAATCAATAGCTGTTTATTTTAAGCCATTAAATATATGAATGATGACAAACTGCACAGCTAAGGGAACAGAGGAATTGACTACCCTGAGCCCAGGTGTGAACTAAATTTGCATTTTAAAGACATGGGTAGTGAGCCTACAAAGACTGCACCTGGCCCTGTGAGTCCAGAAATTCCAGGAACACGTCTTTGTTTCAATATAAGCTAATAACAATAACATCTTGTGCTTTCAGACCAAAGACGACTGTTCTCATTTCAATCATATTTTCTCCCAAATGCTTTGTATATATACATACATACATATATATATATATATATATATAAACTAAATTTAGTTCATCAGAGGAGAGCAAAGCCACTTCATACATGTGCACCACCACTCTTGGGCACTTCAGCCCAAGACTGTCCCACATTAAACTAACTGCATGTTTTGGACTGTGAGGGAAACAGGAGCACCCAGAGGAAACCCACACAGACACGGGGAGAACATGCAAACTCCACACAGAACTGCCCCCGTCAGCCACTGGGCTCAAACCCAGAACCTTCTTGCTGTGAAGCAACAGTGCTAACCACTACACCACCGTGCTGCCCCTTACTAGTTATGACTTCTATATTATCAAGTCAGTACAAAAAAACATTTTAGCGTTCCAAACGTTCATTTTTCAGCATAAAATTAAATGTTACATAAAAAGTTTTTTTTTTAATGTTGAAACATTTCATTTCATTATTTTTAAGCAATTTTTTTGGGCTACAGCATTTCTTTACATGTGTCTAAGACTTTTGCAAAGTACTACAGTGGTGCAGTTTCCGAACCCTTTAGAATTTTTTATATTTCAGCATAAATATGACCTAAAACATCATCAGATTTTCACACAAGTCCTGAAAGTAGATAAAGTGGACCCAGTTAAACAAGGGAGACAGAAATATTATACTTGGTCATTTATTTATTGAGGAAAATGATTCAATATTACATATCTGTGAGTGGCAAAAGTATGTGAACCTCTAGGATTAGCAGTTAATTTGAAGGTGAAATTAGAGTCAGGTGTTTTCAATCAATGGGATGACAATCAGGTGTGAGTGGGCACCCTGTTTTATTTAAAGAACAGGGATCTATCAAAGTCTGATCTTCACAACACGTTTGTGGAAGTGTATCATGGCACGAACAAAGGAGATTTCTGAGGACCTCAGAAAAAGTGTTGTTGATGCTCATCAGGCTGGAAAAGGTTACAAAACCATCTCTAAAGAGTTTGGACCCCACCAATCCACAGTCAGACAGATTGTGTACAAATGGAGGAAATTCAAGACCATTGTTACCCTCCCCAGGAGTGGTCGACCAACAAAGATCACTCCAAGAGCAAGGCGTGTGATAGTCGGCGAGATCACAAAGGACCCCATGGTAACTTCTAAGCAACTGAAGGCCTCTCTCACACTGGCTAATGTTAATGTTCATGAGTCCACTATCAGGAGAACACTGAACAACAATGGTGTGCATGGCAGGGTTGCAAGGAGAAAGCCACTGCTCTCCAAAAAGAACATTGCTGCTCATCTGCAGTTTGCTAAAGATCACATGGACAAACCAGAAGGCTATTGGAAAAATGTTTTGTGAATGGATGAGACCAAAATAGAACTTTTTGGTTTAAATGAGAAGCGGTATGTTTGGAGAAAGGAAAACACTGCATTCCAGCATAAGAACCTTATCCCATCTGTGAAACATGGTGGTGGTAGTATCATGGTTTGGGCCTGTTTTGCTGCATCTGGGCCAGGATGGCTTGCCATCATTGATGGAACATGAATTCTGAATTATACCAGTGAATTCTAAAGGAAAATGTCAGGACATCTGTCCATGAACTGAATCTCAAGAGAAGGTGGGTCATGCAGCAAGACAATGACCCTAAGCACACAAGTTGTTCTACCAAAGAAAGGTTAAAGAAGAATAAAGTTAATGTTTTGGAATGGCCAAGTCAAAGTCCTGACCTTAATCCAATCGAAATGCTGTGGAAGGACCTGAAGTGAGCACCTCATGTGAGGAAACCCACCAACATCCCAGAGTTGAAGCTGTTCTGTACGGAGGAATGGGCTAAAATTCCTCCAAGCCGGTGTGCAGGACTGATCAACAGTTACCGGAAACCTTTAGCTGCAGCTTTTGCTGCACAAGGGGGTCACACCAGATACTGAAAACAAAGGTTCACATACTTTTGCCACTCACAAATATGTAATCTCATCTCATCTCATCTCATTATCTCTAGCCACTTTATCCTGTTCTACAGGGTCGCAGGCAAGCTGGAGCCTATCCCAGCTGACTACGGGCAAAAGGCGGGGTACACCCTGGACAAGTCACCAGGTATCTGATGTTTTAGGACATATTTATGCAGAAATATAAAAAATTCTAAAGGGTTCACAAACTTTCAAGCACCACTGTCTACATACAGTGCTCAGCGTAAATGAGTACACCCCCTTTGAAAAGTAACATTTTAAACAATATCTCAATGAACACAATTTCCAAAATGTTGAAAAGACAAAGTTTAATATAACATCTGTTTAACTTATAATGGGAAAGTAAGGTTAATAATATAACTTAGATTACACATTTTTCAGTTTTACTCAAATTAGGGTGGTGCAAAAATGAGTACACCCCACAACAAAAACTACTACATCTAGTACTTTGTATGGCCTCCATGATTTTTTATGACAGCACCAAGTCTTCTAGGCATGGAATGAACAAGTTGGTGACATTTTGCAACATCAATATTTTTCCATTCTTCAACAATGACATCTTTTAGTGACTGGATGTTGGATGGAGAGTGATGCTCAACTTGTCTCTTCAGAGTTCCCCATAGGTGTTCGATTGGGTTCAGATCAGGAGACATACTTGGCCACTGAATCACTTTCACCCTGTTCTTCTTCAGAAATCCAACAGTG
Organism: Neoarius graeffei; assembly: GCF_027579695.1. Taxonomy (NCBI): domain Eukaryota; kingdom Metazoa; phylum Chordata; class Actinopteri; order Siluriformes; family Ariidae; genus Neoarius; species Neoarius graeffei. The sequence goes on from NC_083573.1 coordinate 77,967,187, forward strand.
GCCTTAGATGTGTGTTTATTCATGTTGGAAAAGTGCACGACGACCAAGGGCACGGAGTGATGGTAGCATCTTCTCTTTCAGTATAAAGCAATACATCTGTGAATTCATGATGCCATCAATGAAATGCAGCTCCCTGACACCAGCAGCACTCATGCAGCCCCACATAAGGACACTGCCACCACCATGTTTCACTGTAGGCACCATGCATTTTTCTTTGTATTCCTCACCTTTGCAACGCCATACAGTTTTGAAGCCATCAGTTCCAAAAACATTTATCTTGGTCTCATCACTCCAGAGGATAGAGTCCCAGTAGTCTTTGTCAGCATGGGCCCTGGCAAACTCTAGGTGGGCTTTTTTGTACCTGGGCTTTAGGAGAGGCTTCTTTCGTGGACGGCATCCATGCATGCCATTTCTCTGCAGTGTACGCCGTATTGTGTCACGGGAAATAATCACCCCAGTTTGGCTTTCTACTTCTTTAGATAACTGCAGTGAACTTGCATGCCGATTTTCTTCAACCCTTCTCATCAGAAGATGCTCCTGTCGAGGTGTTAACTTCCGTGGACGACCTGGACGTCTCTGTGAGATGGTTGCAGTTCCATCTTTCTTAAATTTTGGTAACACTTTTGCTACGGTATTCTGACTGATAAGTAAAGCTTTGCTGATCTTCTTGTAGCCTTCATCTTTGTGGTGTAAAGAAATTATTTTCTTTGGGGAATTCTGGAGAGACAAGTTGAGCATCACTCTCCATCCAGCATCCAGTCACTAAAAGAGGTCATTGTTGAAGAATGGAAAAAGATTGATGTTGCAAAACGTCGCCAACTTGTTCATTCCATGCCTAGAAGACTTGGTGCTGTCATTAAAAATCATGGAGGCCATACAAAGTACTAAATGTAGTAGTTTTTGTTGTGGGGTATACTCATTTTTGCACCACTCTAATTTGAGTAAAACTGAAAAATGTGTAATCTAAGTTTATATTATTCACCTTACTTTCACATTATAAGTTAAACAAATGTTATATTAAACTTTGTCTTTTCAACATTTTGGAAATTGTTTATGTTCATTGACATATTGTTTAAAATGTTACTTTTCAAAGGGGGTGTACTAATTTACACTGAGCACTGTACCTACATTTTATACATACACACCTTAAATTAGGATAATTGGGTTTTACTCTTTTCCAACATTATTATTATTATTATTATTATTATTATTATTATTATTATTATTGCACATTTCATACAAATATGTTCACATGAGCATTACAGTAATTTACAACCCCGATTCCAAAAAAGTTGGGACAAAGTACAAATTGTAAATAAAAACGGAATGCAATAATTTACAAATCTCAAAAACTGATATTGCATTCACAATAGAACATAGACAAGGGCGGCACGGTGGTGTAGTGGTTAGCACTGTCGCCTCACAGCAAGAAGGTCCGGGTTCGAGCCCTGTGGCCGGCGAGGGCCTTTCTGTGCGGAGTTTGCATGTTCTCCCTGTGTCCGCGTGGGTTTCCTCCGGGTGCTCCGGTTTCCCCCACAGTCCAAAGACATGCAGGTTAGGTTAACTGGTGACTCTAAATTGATCGTAGGTGTGAATGGTTGTCTGTATCTATGTGTCAGCCCTGTGATGACCTGGCGACTTGTCCAGGGTGTACCCCGCCTTTCGCCCGTAGTCAGCTGGGATAGGCTCCAGCTTGCCTGCTACCCTGTAGAACAGGATAAAGCGGCTCGAGATAATGAGAGGAAACATAACAAATGTCAAAAGTGAGACATTTTGAAATTTCATGCCAAATATTGGCTCATTTGAAATTTCATGACAGCAACACATCTCAAAAAAGTTGGGACAGGGGCAATAAGAGGCTGGAAAAGTTAAAGGTACAAAAAAGGAACAGCTGGAGGACCAAATTGCAACTCATTAGGTCAATTGGCAATAGGTCATTAACATGACTGGGTATAAAAAGAGCATCTTGGAGTGGCAGCGGCTCTCAGAAGTAAAGATGGGAAGAGGATCACCAATCCCCCTAATTCTGCGCCGACAAATAGTGGAGCAATATCAGAAAGGAGTTCGACAGTGTAAAATTGCAAAGAGTTTGAACATATCATCATCTATAGTGCATAATATCATCAAAAGATTCAGAGAATCTGGAAGAATCTCTGTGCGTAAGGGTCAAGGCCGGAAAACCATACTGGGTGGCCGTGATCTTCGGGCCCTTAGATGGCACTGCATCACATACAGGCATGCTTCTGTATTGGAAATCACAAAATGGGCTCAGGAATATTTCCAGAGAACATTATCTGTGAACACAATTCACCGTGCCATCCGCCGTTGCCAGCTAAAACTCTAGTTCAAAGAAGAAGCCGTATCTAAACATGATCCAGAAGCGCAGATGTCTTCTCTGGGCCAAGGCTCATTTAAAATGGACTGTGGCAAAGTGGAAAACTGTTCTGTGGTCAGACGAATCAAAATTTGAAGTTCTTTATGGAAATCAGGGACGCTGTGTCATTCGGACTAAAGAGGAGAAGGACGACCCAAGTTGTTATCAGCGCTCAGTTCAGAAGCCTGCATCTCTGATGGTATGGGGTTGCATTAGTGCGTGTGGCATGGGCAGCTTACACATCTGGAAAGACACCATCAATGCTGAAAGGTATATCCAGGTTCTAGAGCAACATATGCTCCCAACCAGATGACACCTCTTTCAGGGAAGACCTTGCATTTTCCAACATGACAATGCCAAACCACATACTGCATCAATTACAGCATCATGGCTGCGTAGAAGAAGGGTCCGGGTACTGAACTGGCCAGCCTGCAGTCCAGATCTTTCACCCATAGAAAACATTTGGCGCATCATAAAACGGAAGATACGACAAAAACGACCTAAGATAGTTGAGCACCTAGAATCCTACATTAGACAAGAATGGGTTAACATTCCTATCCCTAAACTTGAGCAACTTGTCTCCTCAGTCCCCAGACGTTTACAGACTGTTGTAAAGAGAAAAGGGGATGTCTCACAGTGGTAAACATGGCCTTGTCCCAACTTTTTTGAGATGTGTTGTTGTCATGAAATTTAAAATCACCTCATTTTTCTCTTTAAATGACACATTTTCTCAGTTTAAACATTTGATATGTCATCTATGTTCTATTCTGAATAAAATACGGAATTTTGAAACTTCCACATCATTGCATTTCGTTTTTATTTACAATTTGTACTTTGTCCCAACTTTTTTGGAATCGGGGTTGTAGTATACATACATTACACAAAATTTAACCCCAAAATTGCTTCAAAGGAAAACCTAAACCATAGCCAAAAATTATTTAAAAACATGACAATAATAAAATAAATTAATAAAAAACATCTAAATATAAACAAATGATGAAAAGCCTCTTTAAAAAATTAATCTTAAGTAATTTCTTCAAAATATCTACAGATTCTGCGTTGCGAAGCTCCCAAGGTGATTTGTTACACAGTTTGGGTGCCACAGATACAAAAGCGCAGCCACCCAATGTAGTGAGTGTCGTAACTCTTGGTGGCTGTAATAATAGTTCACTGTTAGACCTTAGGTTATAACGTGATGGAGTTCTCATAGCAATGAGTTCTAGTATATAGTCTGGGGCTAGGCCATGTACAGCTTTATAAGTTATTAACAACATCTTAAAATCAAACAGTGACAACATTTGGCACATTCCCTTATCCAGAGCAAGTTATATTTCTGGGCGGCATGGTGGTGTAGTGGTTAGCGCTGTTGCCTCACAGCAAGAAGGTCTGGGTTTGAGCCCCGTGGCTGGTGAGGGCCTTTCTGTGGGGAGTTTGCATGTTCTCCCCGTTTCCTCCGGGTGCTCCGGTTTCCCCCAAAGACATGCAGGTTAGGTTAACTGGTGGCTCTAAATTGACCGTAGGTGTGAATGTGAGTGTGAATGGTTGTCTGTATCTGTGTGTCAGCCCTGTGATGACCTGGCGACTTGTCCAGGGTGTACCCCGCCTTTCGCCCGTAGTCAGCTGGGATAGGCTCCAGCTTGCCTGCGACCCTGTAGGACAGGATAAAGCGGCTACAGATAATGAGATGAGATGAGATGAGAAGTTATATTTCTCATTTATAGGATTTAAGGGTTTTGCTCAAGGACCCAGGAGTGGCAGTGGTGCTGAGACTTGAGCCCACAATGTCTACTTGTTGTCTGAATCACTGAGCTACCATTGCATCAGACTAGATTTCTACCTGTTTGAAGACAATGATCAAAGTCCATAGTGTCCAGCTGATGAACAGAAATAGTGAGGGAAATTCACAAGGCATACAACTTTATAGTTCGGGTCTCAGGAATGTACATTTAGACCAGCTTTGGCTTTTTATTTTTTATGAAAGTCAAAGTTACAGTTTGTCTTACAAAAGGAGTTTATAAATAATTTCAAGCGATCATTCTTAGCTTTAATACTGAATGTTGATAAAAATGATTGAGTGCAAGTGATTTGTGACACATATTTGCTTTACCTTTCCTGAAGGCAATAAACACTGCATCACTGATGAATAGTGATTTTTTTTTCCACCTATCAGCCTTGCCACATCATGTCTCTAAGGTACAGATGGGCTATTATTAATCCAACTGACCTGGAAAAAAATAACATTGTGCTGATATACCATATTATTTAGTTTGAATGCATTTTAATATGGTTTTGTAGTTAGGCAGGTTTTAAAATATGATTTAATATGGTGTGTAAAACTTAAATATAGAAGTCTTATATTACAGGGAAGATGGCATCACCTTGCCCTTAACCTGAGCACCATTTCATTTTCACTTTCATATAACAATCTGCATGAAATTACATGATCACTGAAAATTGAACAATGACCAGTCTTATCTACTCCATCCTAGGGTACTTCTGGAATCTCCTGTCACAGCTCTGCTTCCCAACAGGATCTGATAGTAATAAAAGTTAATAGTAAAAAAAAAAAAATGCTTTTTTTAAAAAGGATCTGTTCAGAAAGAAATTAAATTAGACACTTCATTAAAAAATGGCCTCAGGAAAAAAAAAGCAAAACGGGGAACTGCAGGAATGCGTTCTTGACACACCAGCAAATTTAGAAATATTTAAAGAAATGATAACTGAGAAATGATTTCAAGGAAGGGAGCCAGGTGCTGAAAAGACACAATTGTATTTCCAATGTTTAAATTTTTAAAGGTCTTAAAACATCAATGATACCATATGGAGAATTAATTGACCGTCTGTCAGTGAAGGAGAGAATGTAGGGTTTTTAGAAAGAAAGAGTTTTTACAGTACAGTGACATTCCTTTCTTCTCATAATTGAGCTTGTTAGAAAGCCAGAACCAGAGCACAAGGTGAACCACGATGCAGTACCTTTGGAGCAAAGAGGGTTAAGGGTCTTGCGTAAAGGCCCAACCCATGGCTTGAACCCATGGCTTTCCCCCAACTTGCAGTTGTTTGGGCTGAAGCAGAGTAAGATTCCACCCAAAATATTTTCTGAATTCATTCCCTCTCCTCAAAGAGGTTTTAGTTATTATATTTTTTGCATAAATAGACAGTGCTTTTGGCGGCGTAGTGGTTAGCACTGTCGCCTCACAGCAAGAAGGTTCTGGATTCAAGCCCAGTGACTGACAAGGGCCTTTCTGTGTGGAGACACAGGGAGAACATGCAAACTCCACACAGAAAGGCCCTCACCAGCCACTGGGTTCAAACCCAGAACCTTCTTGCTATGAGGCAACCATGCTAACCACTACACCACCGTATCACCTAATTACAAGCTGGAATTAAAATGAATTTCTGGGGTGTTAGCACCATTTGATTTACACAACATGCCTACAGCTTTAAAGGTGCAAACTGTTGTTTTATTGTGACACAAACAAAAATTAACATGAAAAAAAAAACAGAAATCTAGAATGTGCATAGGTCTTCACCCCCTTTCATATGAAACTCCTTAATAAAAGCTGGTCCAACCAATTCACTTTATAAGTCACATAATTATTTGATTAAGATCCACTTGTGTGCAATCAAAGTGTCACATGATGTCTGTCTAAATCAACCTGTTCTGGAAGGACACTGACTCTGCAACACTACTCAGCAAGCAACATGAAAACCAAGGAGCCTCCAAACAGGTCAGAGACAAAGTTGTTGAGAAGTTTCGATCAGGGTTGGGTTATAAAAAATATCCCAAACTTTGAATATCTCAGGGAGCACCATTAAATCCATTATAGCAAAATGGAAATCATATGGCACCACTACAAACCTGACAAGAGAAGGCCATCCACCAAAACTCACAGACCAAGTAAGAAGGGCATTAATCAGAGATGCAAAAAAACCCCACCAAAGATAACACTGAAGGAGCTGCAAAGATCCACAGTGGAGATGGGAGTATCTGTCCATAGGACCACCTTAAGTTGTACACTCCACAGAGTGGGGCTTTATGGAAGAGTGGCCAGAAAAAAGTCATTACTTAAGAAAACATGTTTGAAGTTTGCCCAACAGCATGTGGCAGACTCCCCAAACACATAGAAGGTTCTCTGGTCAAATTAAACTAAAATTGATGATCTTGGCCATCATGGGAAATACCATGTGTGGTGCAAACCCAACACCCTGAGAACACCATTCCTACAGTGAAGCATGGTGGTGGCAGCATCATGCTGTGGGTATATTTTTCATCTGCAGGGACAGGAAAGCTGGTCAGGACTGAAGGAAAGATGGATGGCACTAAATACAGGACAATTCTGGAGGAAAACCTGTTTGAGTTGGCCAGAGGTTTGAGACTGGGACAAAGGTTCACATTCCAGCAGGACAATGACCCTAAACATACTGCTAAAGCTACACTGGAGTGGTTTAAAAGGAAACATTTAAATGTTTTGGAATGCCCTAATCAAAGCCCAGACCTCAATTCAGTTGAGACTCTGTGGCATAACTTGAAGATTGCTGTGCACCAACGCAACCCATCTAACTTGAAGGAGCTGGAGCAGTTTTGCCTTGAGGAATGGGCAAAAATCCCAGTGGCTAGATGTGCTAAGCTAATAGAGACATACCCCAAGAGACTTGCAGCTGTAATTGCAGTAAAAGGTAGCTCTAAAAAGGGGGGGGGGGGGGGTATCTATGCATAAAGCAACAATTTGCACCTTTAAAGTTGTAGTTATGTTGGGTAAACCAAATTGTGCTAATCCCCACAAATCCATTTTAATTCCAGCGAGACAAAACAGGACAAACACAAAGGGGGATGAATACTTTTGCAAGACACTCTAAATATTCATGTGCTGCGTAATGAAAATGAAGTATCTCACTTATTAAGATTCAGATGGATATGAAATAAATAAATCAAGTGTGGCAAAAGCAGATGGAACAGAAATGAAAAAAAAAAATGCTGGATGAGAGCAAAAGAATAAAATAAGATCATGTCCTCTCCATGATGAAGGAAATTATTGTGAGGGCTTTTTTCACCAATAGTAATGGAATATCTCCATCTGGTGGTTGTAGTGTTGTTCCTGCTGCCGCAAGCTGATAGTATTTGATACTTATTATAATTCCACAATCATCAAATAGCATTCCCCTAGTGAGTTTCTTGCTCCAATACAACCTTAAGCACATTTTTCTAGTTAAATTAAAATGATGGAAAATCTGTAGAAAGGGCAAAGCACTGAATAGTGCCCTACCATCAGAACGTACTTCCATTTATACAACAGGTAGTTCTGATCCACTATTTTGATTGGACAAGCGGCATTCCAAGAGTACTGATATTTAGTATGACCACATACTGGGATGTTTCACTGTGTGTATCACTGTTTATCTGTGATAATCAAATTCCATGTCAAATTCCAATTCTATCAACATCTCATCTCATCTCATCATCTCTAGCCGCTTTATCCTTCTACAGGGTCGCAGGCAAGCTGGAGCCTATCCCAGCTGACTACGGGCGAAAGGCAGGGTACACCCTGGACAAGTCGCCAGGTCATCACAGGGCTGACACATAGACACAGACAACCATTCACACTCACACCTACGGTCAATTTAGAGTCACCAGTTAACCTAACCTGCATGTCTTTGGACTGTGGGGGAAACCGGAGCACCCGGAGGAAACCCACGCGGACACGGGGAGAACATGCAAACTCCACACAGAAAGGCCCTCGCCGGCACCGGGGCTCGAACCCAGGACCTTCTTGCTGTGAGGCGACAGCGCTAACCACTACACCACCGTGCCGCCCCATTCTATCAACAGTCCGACTGAAACAGTTATGACAGTAGAGTTAAGCAACATCATAAACGGACATGGCAAACAACACATTTTCATGAATATAGCTTCTGACTTAAATTATATAAACTCATCAGATGAGCTTAAAGGTGTGTCTAGTGAAATTAGAAGCAAATTTCACTAGGTGCACCTTTAACAATAATGTACAAATCATTGTCAGGTAGCTAGCCAGCTAGCCAACATGCTAACAATGAGCATAGATTCTTTGGGATCTATTTTGCTTGCGTTGCAAAAATAAACAAATTATTTGGTTTGAAATGTCAGTTACTTGATATTAATTTCATATTTATGAGACTGTTGTATAAAAACAATATCGCACTCACAATTGTGTGGTTATACTGAATATCAGCACAGCTGTGAATAACTTCTCAAATCATGACCCTGCCGATATGCAGTATTTTTATACATACAGGACACTTTTTCGATGGAATAAAAACATATATTCTATTCCCTTCTAGCAGATTTCATTAATTTGGTTTGATAGCATGCACTACTGTTAGCATATCGCTTATCCTACATGCATTACATCGCTCTACCCAATGAAGAATGAGCATTGAATATGGTTTACGATATTGTATGGTTGTCAAGACAACATGACGTCACGTCAGAGACATAAAACTTCCGCGCTAGTGGGCGACTGTGACAATATGTAAACTAACATGGCCGCCATTTTTTGCTTCATTAAATATGTAGGATTTTGAGAGAATTTTGAAAGAGAAAGATGCGTTGAACACCCAAAAGGAATGTATAATAATAATAATAATAATAATAATAATAATATTGGCTAGCTTTTTTGTGGTATATCAGATATATTCAGGGGTTAAATTGGGCCGGGGCTGTCCGGGGCTGAGCCCCGGCACATAAGCTCGGAGCGGATGGCATATGATCACGCACACATCAAAAGCAACAAACCCTTTTCACGATTTTCAGTTCTGAATAATTAAATATCGTTTTATTAATCAATAAACCCATGACTTTTATGAGATAGATCATAGTTTTCCTGATAACAAGACGACCTGTCAAAGCTATTTAGAACAGAACTTGCGATCAGAGATTCTGGTTTCTGGAACACTGCGTGGGTTGCCAATTCCGCTTTTTATAAGCGACTTTGGGGTTTCTTTTTTTGTGAGCTCGCTTTAAACAAAAATCAGAAGTCGTGGTTTGCGGGTTTTTGGGCTTGTGTTTCAGCGTTGTGACTTGTTTATAATTTTCTCCGTACACCGTCTCCCCTTTTACCTGCATACGATCCTAATCCATCAGAGGTGCTTGAACGAACTGTCTGTGCATTTGGCGAGTTCAATTTCCATAGTCCCCAGTTATCGACAGAAATTAGCCAGGGGGAAGGGGGAGGTAATCATTCCATTCAGCTAGCATGATATTGAATGAGTCAAAGACAAGTTCAATATCATGCTAGCTGAATGGAATATACAGTGGTGCTTGAAAGTTTGTGAACCCTTTAGAATTTTCTATATTTCTGCATAAATATGACCTAAAACATCATCAGATTTTCACACAAGTCCTAAAAGTAGATCAAGAGAACCCAGTTAAACTAATGAGAGAGAAATATTATACTTGGTCATTTATTTATTGAGGAAAATGATCCAATATTACCTATCTGTGAGTTGCAAAAGTATGTGAACCTTTGCTTTCAGTATCTGGTGTGACCCCCTTGTGTAGCAATAACTGCAACTAAACGTTTCGGGTAACTGTTGATCAGTCCTGCACACCGGCTTGGAGGAATTTTAGCTTATTCCTCCGTACAGAACAGCTTCAGCTCTGGGATGTTGGTGGGTTTCTTTACATGAACTGCTCGCTTCAGGTCCTTCCACAACATTTCCATTGGATTAAGGTCAGGACTTTGACTCGGCCGTTCCAAAACATTAACTTTATTCTTCTTTAACCATTCTTTGGTAGAATGACTTGTGTGCTTAGGGTCATTGTCTTGCTGCATGACCCACCTTCTCTTGAGATTCAGTTCATGGACAGATGTCCTGACATTTTCCTTTAGAATTTGCTGGTATAATTCAGAATGCATTGCTCCATCAATGATGGCAAGTCGTCCTGGCCCAGATGCAGCAAAACAGGCCCAAACCATGATGCTACCACCACCATGTTTCACAGATGGGATAAGGTTCTTATGCTGGAATGTAGTGTTTTCCTTTCTCCAAACATAACACTTCTCATTTCAACCAAAAGTTCTATTTTGGTCTCATCTGTCCACAAAACATTTTTCCAATAACCTTCTGACTTGTCCACATGATCTTTAGCAAACTGGAGATGAGCAGCAATGTTCTTTTTGGAGATCAGTGGTTTTCTCCTTGCAACCCTGCCATGAGCACCATTGTTGTTCAGTGTTCTCCTGATGGTGGACTCATGAACATTAACATTAGCCAATGTGAGAGAGGCCTTCAGTTGCTTAGAACTTACCCTGGGGTCCTTTGTGACCTCGCTGACTATTACACACCTTACTCTTGGAGTGAACTTTGTTGGTCGACCACTCCTGGGGAGGGTAACAATGGTCTTGAATTTCCTCCGTTTGTACACAGTCTGTCTGTCTGTGGATTGGTGTAGTCCAAACTCTTTAGAGTGGGTTTTGTAACCTTTTCCAGCCTGATGAGCATCAACTATGCTTTTTCTGAGGTCCTCAGAAATCTCCTTTGTTCGTGCCATGATACACTTCCACAAACATATGTTGTGAAGATCAGACTTTGATAGAACCCTGTTCTTTAAATAAAACAGGGTGCCCACTCACACCTGATTGTCATCCCACTGATTGAAAACACCTGACTCTAATTTCACCTTCAAATTAACTGCTAATCCTAGAGGTTCACATACTTTTGCCACTCACAGATATGTAATATTGGATCATTTTCCTCAATAAATAAATGACCAAGTATAAGATTTTTGTCTCATTTGTTTAGCTGGGTTCTCTTTATCTACTTTTAGGACTTGTGTGAAAATCTGATGATGTTTTAGGTCATATTTATGCAGAAATATAGAAAATTCTAAAGGGTTCACAAACTTTCAAGCACCACTGTATCTGATATACCACTCAACGCCAGCCAATATTATTTAATTACTGCACTCTTGCTCATGCAATATTGCTTAAATATAACTCAAATAGAGGGTAGAGCTTTCTCTTACAAAGCCAGGCAGTTATGGAACAGCCTTCCAATTCGTGTTCGGGACTCAGAGACAGTCTCTGTGTTTAAGACTAAGCTGAAAACATATGTTTAGTCAAGCCTTTTGTGCATTTTTTCTGAGGTAAATGAGCAGATCTGATCAGGAGGGTTCTCAGGCATAGAGTGTTTTGGTGAAATGGGATGTTTGGATGCTGATTCCTCCCCGCTCTCACTCGTTCACTCAAGTGTGTGGATGGTGGAGTGGCTGGCCACTTTATGTCCTAAGGCACCCTCATGTCTGTGTTGCCTCCTGGCTCTCCCTTGTAGTTATGCTGTCATATCTACAGTGGATATAAAACTCAAGTTTATGGATGGTGGAGTGGCTGGCCACTTTATGTCCCAGGGCACCCTCATGTCTGTGTTGCCTTCTGGCTCTCCCTTGTAGTTATGCTGTCACATCTCATCTACAGTGGATATAAATGTCCTGGGTATGACATTCGTGTCCTGGGTATGATATTAAAATGCATCCGGTGGCAAGGCCTCAGTTAGGGATAGCTGGGGTTGTGGGGAATGTGGCATTACCCCTTAGTTGCCATTTGCTCCCAGGCCCACTCTGACCCCAAGTGGTAGTACCTGCCAAGGGTGCCAACTATGGCTTAAATAGCTGACCTGGGCACGTCATTTAAACTGAACCCACTTGCTGCCTTGCAAGTCGGCCTTGACTGATCATAGGCTAGGCCCACTGTCTACAACTGTGGTTTGTGCCAGGAAGAGCATCTGGCAGTAAAACACTAGCACTACTCTTTATTTACATGAATATGTGTCCTCGTGAATTTCAGTGTATGGATAGGGCATCCCCCGGAGGCGACCCGCACCACAGCTCTGCCTCCTGTGGTGTGAGAAGTGGGCAAGGGACAGAAAGACGTTTGAGAATTGCCACATGGAATGTCTCTTCCATGACAGCCAAGGGAAGAGAGCTTGTCGATGTTATGGAGAGAAGGAGAATTAACATCATGTGTGTCCAAGAGACCAAATGGAAAGGTCAGAGTGCAAGAGAGATTGGAGGAGGTTTCAAACTGTTCTATGTCGGAAGCGATGCTCGAAGAAATGGCGTTGGTATCATCCTGGATAAGAACATGAAAGACCAAGTCATCAAAATTGAATGAGTCTATGATAGACTGATACTTGTAAAGATCATTGTAGATAATGAAGTAGTTAACATAATAATAATAATAATAATAATAATAATAATTTCAATTTATATAGCTCCTTTCTCAAAACCCAAGGTCACATTACAATTATAGGGAACAAATAAATAAATAAATGAATTAATTAATTAATTAAAAATAAAAAATAAAAAGTCCACCAAATAGAGGCCAGGATGTCATTCCAGTGGTGTAGCAGCCACAGTCCCACCAAAAGGCGCACAAAAACAAGTCCCACACCGCCAGCACAGCCGCCATGATGCCGCCGGCAACATCACTCAGAACACCACGCCATGGATCCACAAAGCGAGCACAGAAGCACCACCACGCAGAGCACTGGTACATCCCAAACTGCCTGCACAACCCCTGAGATGCCACCTAGCAACATCGCTCAGAACACCACACCAAGCACTAAAGCACAGAGCGCTGGACAACCACGATGTTAAAATGAGCAACAAGCTCACTGCAGTCCATAGCTAGGAGCAGAGGCATCATCCACAGCGAACCAAGGCCTGGAGAGAACTGACGCCCAAAACTGGGTCTGGAGCTACACCACAACCAGCGGACAAAAACACTCAAACAAAATAAAATAAAGCTCAGGTCAGAAGCGGCAGCCAGAAAGCACATGATGTACTCTCAACCAGAAGTGGAAAAAGGATGAATACAGACAAAACATATCATATCAGCATATGCGCACCAGCAAGGCTGCAAACAATCTGACAAAGAAGAATCTTCTGAGAAGCTGGAAGACCTTGTGAGACCAATCGTCCAAAAAGAGAATTGCTTCTGACCTTAATGGTCATGTTGGCAAAGAGCAAGACCTGTTTGCTGGAGTCCATGGAGGATATAGTTTTGGAAGGAGAAATGAGGAGGGGAAGGAAATCCTTCAGTTTGCTCAGGGACTAGATCTTACAATTGTTAATACCAACTTTAAGAAGAAGGAAGAACACCTAATACCATATAAGAGTCACCCTCACAAGGGCCAAATTGACTACATCATTACAAAGAGGAGTGAAAGAACATCAATCACAGACTGCAAAGTCATCCCTGGAGAACCAGCCGTAAAGCAGCAGTCTTTTAGTTGCAGATATCAAAAGGAAACCAGCTCAGAAGACCAGGAAACCACCAACAGTGAAGAGGATTTGTACATGGAAACTCAAAGATCAGAAAGAACAATTCAATAATGAGGTGAAGAGAGAGATGAAACGTGGAGAACATCACTTGGAAATAGTTCAGCAACATCACAGTCGAGGCTCTGAAAAGAATGTGTGGAGTGACCATGGGAAACACCAGAACATAAGAGAAACATGGTGGTGGAATAATGAAGTACAGGCAGCAGTGAAAACCAAGAAAGAAGCATTCAAGACCTGGCAAGCAGACTTGAGCGATCAGGGAAAGAAACTCCTTTACAAGGAAGCCTGTAAGCAGACAAAGAGAAAAGTAGCCATGGCAAAAGCAGAGGCAGAAAACAACTGTATGAAGAGCTGGAAACCAAAGAAGGACAGGGCAAAATCTATTGGATTGCCAAGGTAAGACAAAAGCAAAGACAAGACATCAACAAAGTCACATGTATTAAAGACAAGAATGGTAACATTATGGTAGAACAGGAGCAGATAAGTAAGTGGTGGAAAGAATACTATGAATAACTTCTGAATGCTGAGAACCCAAGTGATCCATTACCAGTGGCAGACCCAGTGGAAGGACCAGAGAAGGACATCGCTCTAGATGAAGTGAAAGGACCCATCAGAAGTATGAAGCCAAAGAAAGAAGGTGGGCCATCCCAGATCACAGCTGATGTCATCAAAGCACTAGATGAAGGGCCACAATGGTTGTGGAAAGTTATAGGTGACATCTGGCAGAAGAAGAAAATACCACGAGAACTGAAGTCAAGCATTATGATACCCATCTACAAACAAAAGGGTGATGCCTTAGAATGCAAGAACTATAGAGGCATAAAACTTTTAGATCACACCCTGAAGATACATTCTACTTGAGGCGGATGGCACGGTGAATTGTGTTCCCAGATAATGTTCTCTGGAAATATTCCTGAGCCCATTTTGTGATTTCCAATACAGAAGCATGCCTGTATGTGATGCAGTGCCGTCTAAGGGCCCGAAGATCACGGGCACCCAGTATGGTTTTCCGGCCTTGACCCTTACGCACAGAGATTCTTCCAGATTCTCTGAATCTTTTGATGATATTATGCACTGTAGATGATGATATGTTCAAACTCTTTGCAATTTTACACTGTCGAACTCCTTTCTGATATTGCTCCACTATTTGTCGGCGCAGAATTAGGGGGATTGGTGATCCTCTTCCCATCTTTACTTCTGAGAGCCACTGCCACTCCAAGATGCTCTTTTTATACCCAGTCATGTTAATGACCTATTGCCAATTGACCTAATGAGTTGCAATTTGGTCCTCCAGCTGTTCCTTTTTTGTACCTTTAACTTTTCCAGCCTCTTATTGCCCCTGTCCCAACTTTTTTGAGATGTGTTGCTGTCATGAAATTTCAAATGAGCCAATATTTGGCATGAAATTTCAAAATGTCTCACTTTCGACATTTGATATGTTGTCTATGTTCTATTGTGAATACAATATCAGTTTTTGAGATTTGTAAAGTATTGCATTCCGTTTTATTTACAATTTGTACTTTGTCCCAACTTTTTTGGAATCGGGGTTGTAATATCAGACAGGCAAGTGGACAATTGTGAGAGGGGGAGTGGATGAGAGGGTTTAGTGTGAATGTAAATTTGTGTGTCATCAGCATAGCAGTGGAAGTATAAGCCATGCTGATGGAGGATGTGACCCAGGGGAAGGATATAGATGATGAAAAGCAAGGGACCTAGGACATAATATGCATTTATGCTAGCTCTGTAGTTGCTCTATATTACTCAGTAATTGGCATTTTGAAGAATTTGTCCCAGAAATGTACTTGCAAAAATGTCATCTTAATATCACAGATCAAAATATGACTCACTTCTAACCTTCTCATATTTTACATGCCATTAACCCAAAGCTAATGAGAAAATGCACTATTCTTCAAGAGATGTCTCAGTGTAATTAAATGACACAATTCCAGCAATGATCATATCAATTTGTTTAAAGTCTGATAATCAAATCAACATAAGCTCAGTAAAACAAAGACCCCAGTATGATGTACCATGGTATGCTTTCATGAATATAATACAATGTGCCCATTAAAAGATGCCATGAATTCAGATATTGCTCATGTTTAAACTGCTTTGGAGACTTTTGAGAGAATTATTTATTCCCTACTAAGGGTGTAACACCAGGACCGCATATGTATCTACATCTGTTTAGAGTTTCAAATATCTTTATCTGCATTAAATCCAGAAATTGGTATGATTTAATCCAGACGGGGTTTTTTTAATTAAAAAAATAACCCTACCACTACGCTCCCCGAAACACTCAAAAAATACCCAGATACAGTGTCTTGCAAAAGTATTCATCCCCCTTGCTGTTTGTCCTGTTTTGTTGCATGACAAGCTGGAATTCAAATGGATTGGGGGGGTTAGCACCATTTGATTTACACAACATGCCTATAATTTTAAAGATGCAAATTGTTTTATTGTGACACAAACAATAATTAAGATAAAAAAAAAACAGAAATCTGGAGTGTGCATAGGTATTCAATCACCCCACCACCACCCAAGTCAATACTTTGTAGAGCCACCTTTTGCTGCAGTTACAGCTGCAAGTCTCTTGGGGTATGTCTCTATTAGCTTAGCACATCTAGCCACTGGGATTTTTGCTCATTCCTCAAGTCAAAACTGCTCCAACTTCTTCAAGTTAGATGGGATGCATTGGTGTACAGCGATCTTCAAGTTATGCCACAGTGTCTCAATTGGATTGAGGTCTGGGCTTTGATTAGGCCATTCCAAGACATTTAAATGTTTCCCTTTAAACCACTCTAGTGTAGCTTTAGCAGTATGTTTAGGGTCATTGTCCTGCTGGAATGTGAACCTTCATCCCAGTCTCAAACTTCTGGCTGACTCAGGTTTTCCTCCAGAATTGCCCTGTATTTAGTGCCATCCATCATTCCTTCAGTCCTGACCAGCTTTCCTGTCCCTGCAGATGAAAAATATCCCCACAGCATGATGCTGCCACCACCATACTTCTCTGTAAGAATGGTGTTCTCAGGGTGTTGGGTTTGCGCCACACATGGCGTTTCCCATGATGGCCAAAAAGATCAATTTTAGTCTCATTTGACCAGAGAATCTTCTTCCATGTGTTTGGGGAGTCTGCCACATGCTGTTGGGCAAACTCCAAACGTATTTTCTTAAGTAATTACTTTTTTCTGGCCACTCTTCCATAAAGTCCCATTCTGTGGAGTGTATGGCTTAAAGTGGTCGTATGGACAGATGCTCCTATCTCCACTGTGGATCTTTGCAGCCCCTTCAGTGTGATCTTTGGTGTCTTTGCTGCATCTCTGATTTATGCCTTCTTGCCCGATCTGTGAGTTTTGGTGGGCGGCCTTCTCTTATCAGGTTTGTAGTGGTGACATATTCTTTCCATTTTGCTATAATGGATTTAATGGTGCTCCGTGGGATATTCAAAGTTTGGGATATTTTTTATAACCCAACCCTGATTTATACTTCTTCACAACTTTGTCTCTGACCTGTTTGGAGGCTCCTTGGTTTTCATGTTGCTTGCTTAGTAGTGTAGCAGAGTCAGGGTCCTTCCAGAACAGGTTGATTTATACAGACATCATGTGACAGATCATGTGAATCTTTGATTGCACACAGGTGGATCTTAATCAACTAATTATGTGACTTATGAAGTGAATTGGTTGGACCAGCTCTTATTTCAGGGTTTCATACGAAAGGGGGTGAATACCTATGCACACTCCAGATTTTTTTTTTTTTGGGGGGGTCATCTTAATTATTGTTTGTGTCAGAATAAAACTACAATTTGCACCTTTAAAGTGGTAGGCATGTTGTGTCAGTCAAATGGTGCTAACCCCCCAAAAATCAATTTTAATTCCAGCTTGTAATGCAACAAAACAGGGCAAACACCAAGGGTGATGAATACTTTTACAAGACACTGCATGTCAGCACATTCATGGTGGTCTTTCTTTCTTCCCACAAGCTTCATATCTGACCACTCATTCATGCTCACATGAAAGTAAAAACCTAACATGACTTTTGTTGCATCCCACAGGACGGTGGGTCTGTGAACCTTTCTCGACATAATTTTTTTTAAATGAATAAATAAAGCAAACGAATACCATATATAAGTGTGCCTCTTTTTCTCCTATTCATATCTGTATTTGTATCCATTTTGAACACATTACATGTGCAATTTGAATAATCTATTCATATACAGTTATATCCAAATTCCACTACTCGCCACTACTTAGAACTACAACTCCAAATCAGAAAAAGTTTGGATAGGATGGAAAAGGCAAATAAAAAAGAAAATTATTTCATTGCAGACAGTATGAACCCAAGATGTTTCATGTTTTGTCTGGTCAACTTCATTTCATTTGTTAATATATATCCATTACTGCATTTCAGGCCTGTAACACGTTCCAAAAAGAGTTGTAATGAGGGCAATTTAGGGCTGTTAATGATATGAAACAATTAAATAATGATGTGATTTGAAACAGGTGACATCAACGGGTGATTATAATCATGATTTGATGCAAAATTAGTATCCAGGAAAGACCTAGTCTTTGAGGAGCAAAAAATGTGCCAAGGATCTCCAAGTTGTCAACAAATGCGTGAAAAAATTCATCTCATCTCATTATCTCTAGCCGCTTTATCCTTCTACAGGGTCGCAGGCAAGCTGGAGCCTATCCCAGCTGACTACGGGCGAAAGGCGGGGTACACCCTGGACAAGTCGCCAGGTCATCACAGGGCTGACACATAGACACAGACAACCATTCACACTCACATTCACACCTACGGTCAATTTAGAGTCACCAGTTAACCTAACCTGCATGTCTTTGGACTGTGGGGGAAACCGGAGCACCCGGAGGAAACCCACGCGGACACGGGGAGAACATGCAAACTCCACACAGAAAGGCCCTCGCCGGCCCCGGGGCTCGAACCCAGGACCTTCTTGCTGTGAGGCGACAGCGCTAACCACTACACCACCCTGCCGCCGCGTGAAAAAATTATTGAAATATTTTAAAACAATGTTTAAATGTTAAATGTTGTATCTTGATCATGATCATACTACTACATGTTAGATGTTAAATGTTAAAAACAACCCCAAAACATGATGCTGCCACCACCATGCTTCACCGTGGGTATGGTGTTCTTTTGGTGACGTGCAGTGTTGTTTTTGTGCCAAACATACCTTTTGGAATTGTGGCCAAAAAGTTCAACCTTGATTTCATCAGACCATAACACATTTTCCCACATGCCTTTGGGAAGAATTGATTATTATTATATATATTTTTTGCAAAATTTAGCCAGGCCTGGATGTTTTTCTTTGACCCTACCTCATAGTCCAGACATATGGAGAATAATGGAGATTGTTGTCACATGTAGTACGCAACCAGTACTTGCCAGATTCCTGCAGCTCCTTCAGTGTTGCTGTCGGCCTCTTGGCAGCCTCCCTGACCAGTTTTCGTCTTGTCTTTTCATCAATTTTGGAGGGATGTCCAGTTCTCGGTAATGTCACTGTTGTCCCATATTTTCTCCACTTCTTGATGACGGTCTTCACTGTGCTCCATGGTATATCTAATGCCATGGAAATTTTTTGTACCCTTCTCCTGACTGATACCTTTCAACAATGAGATCCCTTTGATGCTTTGTAAGCTCTCTGCGAACCATGGCTTTTGCTGGAGGATGCAACGGAGTAAATGTCTGAACTTATTTGGGGTTAATCAGAGCCATTTTAATTGATGGCAGGTATGGACCCCAAAAGACTGAATGCTGTAATTAAATCAAAAGGTGCTTTAGTTTAAGGGTGTGCACACTTATGCAATCAGCTTATTGTACGTTTTTTATTTTTTTATGTTTTCCCCCCGAACAGATTGTTTTTCAATTGAATTGTACAGGTTATAGGTCACATTAAAGGTGGGAAAAGTTTTGAAATTATTTATTGTGGTCTCATTTTTTTACATCAGAAAAACCCATCATTTTAATGGGGTGTGTACACTTTTTACTGTATATCCACTGTAGCTGTCCCTGCTTGAACTGTGCATACAATGTACAGTCTCTTTAACCATTACATGATGATGAGCATACCTTATAACCTCTCTCTCTCTCTCTCTCTACATGCTACTCCTGAAATCCTGCATTCTGGACCTGTCTGATCCATCCTGATGCCCTACTTCTGGTGGGACTTACCATCATCTGAAACACTTACTGCTGCCAAGGATGGCCCCATATGGACAACCTAAAGATCAATGAGATTACTCTGGATGGTACTGCATAGAAGGTTCTGGGTTTGAGCCCAGCTGCCGGTGGGGGCCTTTCTGTGTGGAGTTTGCATGTTCTCCCCGTGTCTGTGTGGGTTTCCTCCGGGTGCTCTGTTTTCCCCCACAGTCCAAAGACATGCAGTTGAAGGTACCTAACCCCTGACTGCTCCCCGGGCGCTGTAGTATGGCTACCCAATGCTCTGTGTGTGTGTGCGTGTGCGTGTTCACTGCTTCAGATGGGTTAAATGCAGAAGATGAATCTCACTGTGCTTGAAGTGTGCATGTGATAAAGGTTTCTTCTTCTTCTTCTTCTAAAGATGACTGAATTGCAATTGCTACGATAGCTTAGGACTGCAATTGCTCTGAGCCACTTTGCACTCAAGTCTCTGTCATTGGTTGATAACCTCAACAAAATAGACTTCATGTTAAAACTATAATGAACTCAGAAATAACTCTGATACTGATTCATAAGTTGCTCATAAGCTCACGTGTTCTGAGTTAGTTACACGATTGCATTTTTTGATTATTATAGAACACTATCTCCCTGTGTGGCAGAATGTGTTCTCTCCAAAATTCCCAGTTCTGAGTGGCTTGGTTTAGAGTGTCAAGGTTGAGCTCTGACCAATTGTACCGGTAGAAGTTATCATTCCTTCGAAACGTATTTTTGACAGTCCTTTTTTACTATGTTTGATGTGACCATAAAGTTTGAGTGTTTTGCTTTTCATGAGAGGGACAATTGGGCTTAAACCAGTTGTTTCAAGAAGAGTTTAGATCCTTGTGTGATTTTTTTTTTTAATTAATAGGGTACAATTGTAGAAGGGCAATTATTTAGAATCACACTATCCACTGTCGCCCAAATGATAATGGGTTCCCTTCTGAGTCTGGTTCCTCTCAAGGTTTATTCATGTCATCTCAGGGAGTTTTTCCTCACCACCGGCACCTCTGGCTTGCTCATTAGGGACACATTTCGAAATTTACAATTTATATCTGGAATTTATATTTCTGTCAAGCTGCTTTGTGACAATGTCTATTGTTAAACGCACTATATAAATACAATTTGATTGAAATTGAGTGGAAGAATAACTACAAAGGTGATACTGTGTGATCATACTGTACTGTAGATCTAATTTGGTGCTTTACTAAATTGATAACCATCTTATTCTGAATTATAATATGAATGTTTTTTAAAGCTCAGTTGTACCGGTGAGCATTAATGGGGGTGACTTTTTAATCTTGCTCAAGTAAGTATGTAAAGACAGAGAATTTTACTGTGTTTTTACAAATAAAATAAAATTAATTCACAGCTCTAGTTGGTAATTAGTACAGACAAAAATTTATTACTCCAGCATCACACAGAGCTACCAGTTTTTAATATCATGTATATTTATCATATCTAGTTATAATCTCACCTGTGCTGCCGAGGAACTGCCAAGTATACAACACAGACTGCTGTGAATAAAATTATATAATTAATACTGTGATCCCAGTCACTCATATTTCACAGAGATCCTCATCATCTCGACATTAACCTCAATCTTTGGATTTGTTTTCGGGTAACAACAAATAAACACGGCATTTATTTGTCATACATTTATTCCCTCAGAGACTAGACTATTTGCCCAATGCATTTTCTCGATGTTCCGTCTGATTAATCTGATTATAATTGAATGTATGCATCCTTATTTAAATAAATATTCCATAAGATGGCTGCAGTGATTTTTCACTTGCAATTTCTACCCACAACTAAATTATAATTGCTGCTGTGTCTTGACTCTTAGACTTTATTAAGCCTCATTTTATCCATGAGAATTGGTTTACTTGAGCAAGGCAGTCCTGCTCAGGTTCAGTTGTTTAATTTAACCAGCATCGCAGGCACTGGCTGGATCATCTGAAAATTACTAACCAATTAAAGCTATACTCTGCAGCTTACTTCCCCGTCAGATACATTGTGTATCATTTTTAAACTTGAAGATCATGTCATGAGAGCACATTTTTTTCTGATTTTATGTTAAATATATTCCTATTACTCCTAATGCTATGATTCAAAAACAAACATGACTAGCCATACTCATTCCACACTAAATGAAATGGAAAGTAATTGGGGAACTGTAACAGAGGGATTCTGAAGACTTGGGCTGGAGTTCTGGGTGACTTCTGTTTTGAAATAGAAAGCAAAAACTCAAATTTGTGTTTTAATGAAGGAATAGCATCAGGTCCAAATGTGGGGTACTCTTGTTTGTAATAGGAATGAGGAATCATCTCATCTCATTATCTCTAGCCGCTTTATCCTGTTCTACAGGGTCGCAGGCAAGCTGGAGCCTATCCCAGCTGACTACGGGCGAAAGGCGGGGTACACCCTGGACAAGTCGCCAGGTCATCACAGGGCTGACACGTAGACACAGACAACCATTCACACTCACATTCACACCTACGGTCAATTTAGAGTCACCAGTTAACCTAACCTGCATGTCTTTTGGACTGTGGGGGAAACTGGAGCACCCGGAGGAAACCCACGCGGACACGGGGAGAACATGCAAACTCCGCACAGAAAGGCCCTCGCCGGCCACGGGGCTCGAACCCGGACCTTCTTGCTGTGAGGTGACAGCGCTAACCACTACACCACCGTGCCGCCCAAATGAGGAATCAATTTCAGTGAATTAGAATAATTAATTGAAATTGATTTCTCATTCCTATTACAGAAAAAAGATTTTTGTGAGAGAGCTGTGTGCCCTTTGTCACCGGTTCTGTTCATAATCTTTATGGACAGAATTTCTAGGCGCAGCCAGGGGCCGGAAGGAATCCTGTTTGGGAACCACAGGATTTCATCTCTGCTGTTCGCAGATGGTGTTGTCCTGTTGGCTTCTTCAAACCAGGACCTTCAGCATGCACTGGGGCGGTTTGCAGTCGAGTGTGAAGCGGCTGGGATGAGAATCAGCACCTCCAAGTCAGAGGCCATGGTTCTCGACCGGAAAAGGGTGGCTTGCCCTCTTCAGGTTGGTGGAGAAGTCCTGCCTCAAGTGGAGGAGTTTAAGTATCTCGGGATCTTGTTCACGAGTGAGGGAAGGATAGAGCGTGAGATCGACAGATGGATCGGTGCGGCCTCCGCAGTGATGCGGTCGCTTTACCGGTCCATCGTGGTGAAGAAGGAGCTGAGCCAAAAGGCGAAGCTCTCGATTTACCGGTCGATCTACGTTCCGACTCTCACCTATGGTCATGAGCTTTGGGTAATGACCGAAAGAACAAGATCGCGGATACAAGCGGCCGAAATGAGTTTCCTTCACAGGGTGGCTGGGCGCTCCCTTAGAGATAGGGTGAGAAGCACAGTCACTTGGGAGGAGCTTGGAGTAGAGCCGCTGCTCCTCCACATCGAGAGGAATCAGTTGAGGTGGGTCGGGCATCTCTTTCGGATGCCTCCTGGATGCCTCCCTGGGGAGGTGTTCCAGGCATGTCCCCCCGGGAGGAGGCCCCGGGGAAGACCCAGGACACGCTCGAGGGACTATGTCTCTTGGCTGGCCTGGGAATGCCTTGGTGTTCTTTCCAAGGAGCTGGCCAAGGTGTCTGGGGAACGGGAAGTTTGGGCTTCCATGCTCAGACTGCTGCCTCCGCGACCTGGTCCCAGGTAAGAGGAAGAAGATGAGACGAGACGAGATGAGCTGTTTGAGATATTGGTGTTTGTAGATAGATAAAGGGGAAGTTGAAGAGAGGGTGGCACAGTGGTGTAGTGGTTAGCACTGTTACCTCACAGCAAGAAGGTTCTGAGTGGATAGCTTTGTCAGTTGGTGTGATGATGCCCATCTCATTTTAAATGTAGACAAAACTAAGGAACTAATATTTTATTTTAAAAAGGAAAAAAAAAAAGAGGTAGTCCCTACATTTATTAGAGGTCATCCAGTAGAGGTAGTTTCCTCATATGAATAACTTGGTGTCCATTTAGACAATAAACTAGACTGGAAGGAGAACAGCAGAGTTACCTTCAGGAAGGCCCAGTCTAGACTGTTTTTCCTTAGAAAACTGAGATCATTTGATATGGGCAGGCCTATTTTAAACATGTTTTGCCATGGGATTATGGCAAGTGTTCTTTTTTATGCTGTTGTGTGTTGGGGCGGTAGCCTAACAGTTGAGGACAGGAACAGGCTTAACAAACTGATAAGGAAAGCAAGTTCCATCACTGGTTCATGCCCAAGTTCTGTGGAGGAAATCCTAGAACAGAGGGTGATGAGGAAGATGAGGAGTGTGATGTCGAGGGATGACCACCCCTTGTACAGCATGCTCACTAAAAGTGGTAGGAGCCAAAGGCTCCTTCTACCGAGATGCTCTACAGAAAGATTTAGGAGGTCCTTTGTTCCTACAGCAATCAGACTTTATAACGAGCTGTTTATCATTGTTGTTGTGATTTATGTTGTTGAGATTGCTGTGAATATTTTGCCCTTTCAGTGTCTGTTCTGGTGCATACTTATTTATTTGTTGTTGTAGTGTATGTTGTACTGTGCCCTGTCTTAAGTGTCAACTGTCCTACTGATGTATGTTGTTGTGTGTGGTTGCTAGGTAGCAAAAGAATTTCCCCATTGGGGATTAATAAAGTGCAATTCAATTCAAACCTCATGGCTGAGGGGGGCCTTTCAGTGTGGAGTTTGCATGTTCTCCCCGTGTCTGTGTGGGTTTGCTCCAGATCCCCCCCCCAATCCAAAGACATACAGGTTAGGCTAATTGGTGGCTCTACATTGACTGTAGATGTGAATTGTTTGTGTCAGCCAGGATTGTAGTACTTGAGTCCAGGACTCTGACTTGTGTCCTAATTTTAAGGACTTGTGACTCGACTCGGACTAGAGCACTGATGACTCGGTCTTGGACTCGGACTCGTGCATTAACTGCGTTAGGACTCAGAAAATGGAGACGAGGACTCGGATTTTTTCTTTATTTTTTTGATAACATGCCATAATAATTTGGCATAAGATATTTATATCTACATTAATTTTGTACTAATTTCGTGTAAGAGTAATAGTCACACCTGCGTGCCTTAGTACATGCATCAGATGGACTCTTGGGTGCGCTCCGGACAGTGTGTGTGCCAAGCGGACTCTCGTGTGCGCGCCGTAAATGACTCGCACCTGCACAGGATTAAGGCGCAAACAGCGCACCTATATAAAAACTGTGAAAACACACTTACTTTGCGAACTATTGAGTTGCGTTGCTGACACGTTGCTGAGCCTTATTTCCTTGTTTGGTTTCCTGATCCCTGATTTCCTGTTTCTTGTCTCTGATTCTGCCGAGTCGACGATAGCCTGTTTGTGCCTCACTTGACCTATTGCCTGTTTCACTGTTTTATGATTTTGCCTGCTGTTCTGGATAGTTTACCTGTCTTCACTTGTATTAATTAACACACCTTCTGCACTTACATCCATCTCCCAACCATCTTTGACAGAATACTTCGCACTCCCTGATAAAGAGAATGCACATTCACCTGTTCATACGTCAGGTTAAGGAACAAACTAATATTAATGGCGCTAAAACAGCCACCGTCAAATGGTGTGGTTGGAGTGTTGGACTTGACTCGGACTCGACAGTGGACTCAACTCGGATTCGACTCAAATTTTTTTTAATGACTTGGACTTGACTCAGACTTGAACACTGGGGGCCCAAGACTGGACTTGGACTCAAGGTTTAGTGACTCGACTACAACACTTGTGTCAGCCGTGATGATTTGGTCACTTGTCCAGGGTGTACCCTGCCTCTCGCCCATAGTCAGCTGAGATAGGCTCCAGCTTGACAGTAACCCTGCACAGGATAAGTGGCTATGGATAATGGATGGATGATGAACAGATGTTGAGGACATGAAGAGTGGCCAATTGCTGTAAAATAATTGTTCTAAGGAGGGCTGACAGTGCCTTTACCCTGATAAACATGCCTGATGCAACAGAGGAATGGAAATGCTCCCTCAGCTTTTGGTTATGAGTCCTTTGAGTGTGGATAAAAGAGTAAGGTTTGTAGTCCATAGAGTTCACAGTTTCATTTGCTGGTCAGAGTACAAATTTCAGGTGTAGTGCATGGTTGACTTAGAGTCTGGAGACAGAAATCTCGGTTTCTTGGTCGTTAGCCTGTGCTACTTGCTCTTGATAGCACTGGTTTGACTGCTAGAGGTTGAGAAGGCCTTCAAGAAGGTCAAGAGCGATACATTTTTGGTCCCTCCCACAGTAAATCAAAATCTGATTGGTTAGTTCATCTCTCATTTCCGACATAAACATACACTGCCATGGCCTTCTGTCCCGGCAATGAAGTCCTAACCAATGAGTGAGCCAGCTCTAAACTCTTCTCAGCCTAGAGACAACAAACAAAAAAATCTCACTGGATAACTCGATTTTAATGTTTTCAGGACAGGAACCCTTTCATTTCTGAAGCAGATTTGATAGAAAATGAGATCAAATTAGAATTAGAAGCGAATAATTAAAATGAAATTATGAAAGCAATGAAAGAAATTAAATATAACATTTGAAATGCTGATTTGTTTGGGCCTTCTCTGAACTCCTAGAAGACCCTGATGGTTCCCATCTGCTATATGGTCGGTGCACTTTTCATGCTATGAAATACTCTCAGAGTACTTCCAATTACAGAATCCTTCAACAAAACCATGCTTCTTAGTGGAAAAGAGTTTACAGGTCAAATAAAACTTCATTTTGATGGAGGAAAAAAACCCGAACCAATCTTTTGAAATGATCTGTCTATTTGGTAAACACTTACTATTGTCCTTAGGTATTAACTTGAATGGTAATGGATCTGTTGTTTTATCAGACCAGTCATCTATATTCCTCATGCAAACTCTGTCTGGGACTCATGGTAGTGTAAATGGTAGCATCATCTTGACTTGGTGGAAATGGTGGCAAGACTTTGATGCTAGTTTTCACTTCCTGTGCAGCAGTTAACTCCGATTGTGGTTTATTAGGAAACATTTGAAGAGACTCAGCTATTACTAGCCTCAGTGCACCTGCTGCTTCTCATAGCTCACTTGTAAATACGATGTCGTTAGGTGTTTGAGTGCTATTTCCATGTAGGAGAATTGATATTTCCCAGTTTCTAACACCACTTGAACACAGCGTTTCATTAGTACCATATACGTGAAGGATTTTAGTAATATTTCCATAAAAAGTAGTGATGACTATTATCTATGAAAACAAAAAAGGAAAAAATAATGCACTCCCAGAATAAGTATTTAAAAAAGCCTTTATTAGATACTAGCTACAAGCCGACACGTTTCAACAACAAAGTCTTCATCAGACTGACCTGAGAACCTGTTTTTTTTCTTCTTTTTCTTTTACAGATATTCTCAGAGGCCCAATCTGATGAGCACCCAACACTTTGACTAGAATGTTTAGAATTTTTCAGACCCAGGGAAGCATTCCCTTTCTATTTTTTTTTTTTTACTATTATCTGAGTACAAGTCAAAAGTTTAGACACAGCTTCTAACTCAATGGTTTTTCTTTATTTTTAATAAAAGACGCTTCCTGTCTTAAAGTAATGCTGGATGACATTTCTG
The DNA here is from genome assembly GCF_027579695.1 of Neoarius graeffei. NCBI lineage: Eukaryota > Metazoa > Chordata > Actinopteri > Siluriformes > Ariidae > Neoarius > Neoarius graeffei. The sequence continues at coordinate 77,994,672 of NC_083573.1, forward strand.
TTTACTTAGTTGAGCGGTTCTTGACATAATATGGATTACTACAGTTGTGGAATAGGGCTATTTACTGTATTTTTATTTACTGTTGGATCTCAGATGCATTAAGAAGGCAAGAAATTGCACTAATTAACTTTTGACGAGGCACCTGTTAATTGAAAAGCATTCCATGTGACTACCTCATGAAGCTGGTTAAGATAATGTCAATAGTGTGCAAAGCATCATCAAGGTAAACGGTGGCTACTTTGAACAATCTAAAATATCAAAAATATTTTGCTTTCTGGGCGACACGGTGGTGTAGTGGTTAGCGCTGTCGCCTCACAGCAAGAAGGTCCTGGGTTTGAGCCCTGTAGCCGGCGAGGGCCTTTCTGTGCGGAGTTTACATGTTCTCCCCGTGTCCGCGTGGGTTTCCTCCGGGTGCTCCGGTTTCCCCCACAGTCCAAAGACATGCAGGTTAGGTTAACTGGTGACTCTAAATTGACCGTAGGTGTGAATGTGAGTGTGAATGGTTGTCTGTGTCTATGTGTCAGCCCTGTGATGACCTGGCGACTTGTCCAGGGTGTACCCCGCCTTTCGCCCGTAGTCAGCTGGGATAGGCTCCAGCTTGCCTGCGACCCTGTAGAAGGAATAAAGCGTCTAGAGATAATGAGATGAGATTTTGTTTTCTCACACTTTTTTTGTTTACCACATAATTCCATACATGTTCCAGATGTTATTTCATAGTTTTGATGTCTTCAGTATTGTTCTACAATGTAGAAAATAATCAAAATACAAAAAAACCGATGAATAAGTAGGGGTGTCCAAACTTTTGACCGGTTCTGAATATCTGAATGTTTAATACAAGGAAAAACAGTCTGGCATTTCAGTTTCATTTGGTTTATTGAAAGAAATATGTTAATTTTTTTTTATTTTTATATAAATTCAACCATTAATGCTTCACACAATCAGGATCTGTAGCTGAGCTTTCTGGAGTGATCTGATATGGACTAAGAGACTAATCGGATGGCCCCCCCAGTATTCTCCGGCTGTAATTCTGTGATTTATAATGTCAAACTCTCTCCACTATCATTGTTACAGTAGTTTTCAATTTCACAATGTCCATTCTTCCATGAGCTGGAAGTAAATGAAATCACTCTGGCAAGTGACCTGGAAGTACAGTGCATCTGTCTACACATTCAAAATTCAACAGCAAGTCAGCTGCCTTTGCGCCTCTATCCTTTGAGTGCAGCATGCAAATAAAATGTGCACAAAGGTAAATTTGTCTTGTATTATATGATCACCATCAGCATCATTTTCATGATTATTATTAATAATATTAACATTATTAACATAGTTATTTATGTTTAAAAAAAATCAAACATATATATTTTCATCTACAGTTTTTTTTTTCTTCTGCATTTCAAAGCATGCCAAGGAAATGACAGATTCTGCATAGTGCCGGCTATATGAGTGCCAAGAATCAGTTCCTTTACAAGACTCTCCTATGTACAGTACATGAGAGGGCGAAAAAGAGCAATCCAGTGTAAATACATTACCAAAATAAATTAAAACCAAGACTAAAAAATATATACATACCTAACAGTTGTTGGAGAAGTAGATATGTGAAAAAAACCAAAACTAATTATTTACATCTTGCAAGGTAGGGGGATCTGTAAAGTGCACAGCAGTACACTAAACAAAGAACAAAACACAAGGATAGTGGTTACATAATAGAGGAGGCCACAAGTTTACACGAGAACACAAGATGGTGCCACACACACGGTTATGTCAATATTACGGTGATAAATGCTTTCCCATTATGAATAAATTTGGAATATTGAGTTCCAGTGGTGTATATGCTGCATTGTCTGTATATCTAAACCTTGTTAAAGAGCTTGCGTTACCCGGAGAAGAATCCAACGAAGGCTAAAAAAACATTTCTTGCCAAGAAAGCAAGCTATCAGAAGTTTGTGACTTTTTCTAACAGCACTCTCTCTGTAAAATACATTCAGATTTTGAAACAAACTCTCACACAAAGACAAGCCACACTGTTGGCAAGAAAAATCAGTGCCAATGCAGTTGATACTTTGGTTGTTCTCTAAAATGCAGCATTCGGAAACATGAAGATCCAGTTGTACTGGAGTTGTTGCTCTAATCACATGGATGTCAGCTATAGTTACATACTGTATGTTGGGAGCAGTATTCATAAAACATCTCATGCTAATACAAGATAATGAATTGCACTTGTTTATAGCCAATGAGTAGAAATGAGCCTTGCTGCACTTGGATCACTGCCGGCTCCTTTATCAGCTGTGCGCTGAACGAAAGACAGTATGGTCTGCAGTCTCCATCATGTTTTCCTCAGTTGTCATCCCATGTAATTATAATAACCGAACGATATTAGAAAACGGTGTAGAAGACTGTTGGTGACGATCAGCAACTTTGATTTCGCCTCCCTTTCTGAATATTTGTCAGAAAATAATCTCTTGGAAAATTATGGAATTATTTGATAGCTATAAAAACCAATTTACATTTCAAACAGTAATAATAATAATAATAACCCACTGACCATAATGCCTTTTTTTTTGTCAGATAGTGTTACTGTGTGTTATAGATGCTTGCCAGGAGCATGCAACACAACAGTTCCCAGAGCAAAATGTTCTGCTACCTGAAGAATCTTATGCAGCAATCTTCATCTGTATGGAGCTGCTAAGCTTATTTTTAAATGTGCTGGCTGTACAGTGCACGTCAATTGCTGTACTGTATGCAATTCAATTCATTATTAACTTCACTGCATATCTCACACACATAAATACATATACATATATTTGGGGAAAGCAAGTGATTTTTTTCTGCAGTCTTATCCCAAAAGAGAAATAATATATTACAGTGAGGTTGTGGGTTTGAGGGTTAAGTATTGCTAATAAACCAGGACGTCCCTAATAAATATAAGTATAAAATCTAAATTTGTTTAAACTTTTAACTAATGCAAACTTGGACAAACATTTGAACACCACCTGACATCATGCAGGGTTTAATATAGACACACTTATTATGCTTACTTTATCAATTAAGCCACACTATAACCTGCAACGCACAAAAAGTTGATATGTTCAGTTATGTCATGGCTTTAGACACATCCGATTTCCACCCTAATGCAAACCAGCCGATCCAGTATGTGCTTGCTTTCCAATATGCCTTCAACCACAGACATGAAGGGAGAAAGAGGCAGCACGACAGGACAGAACAGACAGATCACACGAGGTGTTTCTGTTAGGCCAGCTAACACTAAAAAGTTCAGGAAGTCTTTTAGTATTTTTTTCCTTTTTTTTTTTTTACTTTGGAAGCGCTGCGGACATGATATAGATAAAGATTCTGCAAAATTTCAGTGCAAGACATGATGGCTACTTCGATTATTATTTTCATTATTATTCCTATATATATTAATCCAATACTGGATAACAGTAGTAAAGGGACAATTTGAACATGGACACAGTCCTTTGGGTGGATTCTGCTTTTTTAACAAAAGCCGAAAAGGGTGAACAATGTTCCACACCCTTCTTCACCCGTACTGCACTTCATGTTCGTTTTAATGTCAGCTTGTTAATGTTTCCACTAGTCTTGAGGACATTTAGAGCGCAGATTTTAAACATCCTCACGTTTTACTCAGTGAATTCTGGTCTTTAAGTCTTGTAGATTCGGACAGTGGCAGTCCTCCTCCAGATCCAGCATATGCATGTGTCTTGTCTCATCCCTCCTTTCACACCTAAAAACTCAGTGCTAAAACAGGAATGAAAGGAAAAGACCCACCCTGTTCCCTCCATGAGATACGTGCGGAAGAGAAAGAGAGATTGAATGGCTGAAAAGTAGTGACACAGGCAAGAAAATGAAGAGCCTCATCCCATCTGTGTTTGCTCTCTTCATTCATTGTTTCTTTATCCTCCCTCATTCCCTCCCTCCCTAGCTCCCGGGATCAGAGCTGTGTCTTTGCGGTGTCCGTGAGTCCAGAGGGGTTTGTGGTTCCTGGAGGGAGAAACGCCGCTGGGTGTTTGGGTCTGGAAGCTCAGCGTTGTGGTCCAGACTGGACAGAGCCTGCAGGGGGGTGGCTCCTGGGCTAAGTAAGGGCTCCGTCATGAACTGGAGAGACTCACATGACTTGGCAGGTAATTTCTCAAAGTCCTGAGGGTCCAGAATCTGGATAGAGCAGACGCAAAACAGGAATTAGCAATTAAAAGCTGACTATAAATAAAGACTAAATTTATATTTAACCCATTCATATAGACCAAGTGGACACTTTATTAGTTACACCCATTTTATACCAAAACGCACTGGCCATTTTATCATGTAAACCTACCACACTGTAGGTGTACAGTTCCTGAATGTAGCCCATTTGTTGCTATGGACAACTTGTCACGCCCTCTCTATATTCTATATAAATGGAAATAACACAACCACAAGACCACTCCTGAGATATTATTTGGGTATCAAGTAAGAATACACTGACTTTAAAAATCTTAGCAATGGTTACTGCATGGGGTGGCACGGTGGTATAGTCGTTAGCACTATCGCCTCACAGCAAGAAGGTTCTGGGTTCGAACCCAGTGGCTGATGGGGGCCATTCTGTGTGGAGTTTGCATGTTCTCCCCGTGTCCGCGTGGGTTTCCTCCGGGTGCTCCGGTTTCCCCCACAGTCCAAAGACATGCAGGTTAGGTTAACTGGTGACTCTAAATTGACCGTAGGTGTGAATGTGAGTGTGAATGGTTGTTTGTCTCTATGTGTCAGCTCTGCGATGACCTGGCGACTTGTCCAGGGTGTACCCCGCCTCTTGCCCATAGTCAGCTGGGATAGGCTCCAGCTTGCCTGTGACCCTGCACAGGATAAGCGGCTACAGATAATGGATGGATGGATGGATGGATGGATGTTACTGCACCTCATGCATTCAAATCAGTGCTGTATATACCAACATGTGGCTTGATGGGGTAAATGGGAACACAGATGTGCAAAATATTGTGCCTTCAGGGCCATGATATAACAAAAAAATATTATACAGAAGCATTTTTTTCATCAATATAGAAACAATGTACTGTAAATACACAATACATGATAATATATTAGGGGTAGTGGTGACTCAGTGGTTAAGGCTCTGGTGGTTAAGTAGTAAGTGGTTAAGGTTAGTGATCTGAAGGTCAGGGGCTCTAGCCTCAGCACTACCAAGCTGCCACTGTTGGACCCTTGAGGAAGGCCCTTAACCCTCCATGCTCCAGGGGCGCCATATCATGGCTGACCCTGCGCTCTGACCCCAGCTTCCTCACAAGCTGGGATATGAAAAGAAAATAATTTCACTGTTCTGTAATGTACTGTATATGTGACAAATAAAGGCTTCTGATTAAAAAAAAAAATCAAAGTCCAACAGTGGTCCTTCATGTCGGTTTATGTTCTTCAGTGCTCTTTCTGTACTTCAATATTCCTTTAACTAAAGGTACAAAAGATGTACCCTGGAGTGTGGCAACCTCAGGGATAGCCACTTTCATTCTATCCACATTCACTGGATATGAGCAATCGTGTGCTCTGATTGGCTACTCTACTACTAGGCTATCAGCTCATATTCTGTGAGTAGCGAAAAACAAAATGGCGGAGCACGTTGCTGAACCAACCGAGGACGAAATAAAAACGCTCCTCAAAAACAAAACCCCCCAAAATATAAAAAAGCAACAAAATATGGAATGAAAGTATTTGGTGGCAAGAACATATCTTTTTTTTTTTTTTCAAGAATTATTATAGCATTTTTCACAAATCGCTCCTGTCATTTCGCTGGTTTGTTTACATTCTAAGCGGAAATTATTTTGTCGGACGTTTTGTATAAAGTTTTTATTCATCAAATGTGCAAAAAAATCAAAATAAAAATGCTCTGTTTCTCAAAATTCAGTGAATGTGAATAGAAGAAAGCAGTTACTCCACTCAGTCTTGTCATACATGGCTTATATCAGCTCAGATATGACTTGATTTCGTGGAATAACTGTTAAATAACTTACAATCTTTAAAATAGTTTTGCATACTTTTTATGATATTGTAAGGGATGTTCCATGCAGGACTACATAATGTGCAAATACAGCATGTAACCATTTATGTGTTATGGAGAACTGGGCAAAAGTCTTAGGCACATAAAGAAATTAAATGTTTCTACATGAAAAATATGATAAAGAGCAGCAAACAATACTAAATCAAGCAAAGTATTTGACCCTTTGCTAAAAAAATAGTAGTCTCAGGTACACTTTGTGCAGTTTTAAGTGAAACATCTGTTAAGTTTTACTGATCATCTTTGCAGAACCAGCCACAGTTCTTCTGGAGACTTTGACTGTCATATTTGCTTCTTATTTTTGCATGGAAAACACTGGATGAAATTCCTGCTCAACAAGTACACATGCATAATATGCTACTTTATACAATATCTTAGTTTTTGTATCTGGCAGCAGTGGCGGCTGGTAGTCTTTCAAACAGGGGAGGCTGGTCGGTTACGATATTTCCAGATTTTAAAAGAAAAAACATCAATTTTGCCCATACTCTTGCCTCTGATCTGGCTGATTGTTGGCAGGGTCACAAACTGTGAAATAACAGGTTCTTTTGGCCCATTAGCCTACTGTCCAATATACATGATGGTGGTGTTGGGGGGGATATTTTAACATTTTATATTTTAAAATTGCGGCATGTTGTTTACAAATTGATCATTATTGAAAGCAGCTCTTTGTCAGGAACCTCAGCAGTAACAGCAGAGTGTTCTGGAATAGGCACAAGCACTGACCTTGGGGAGCCAAACATAGAGCTGGGTGCCACACATTTCATTCAATGACACTTTCCCTATATTTTACTTATTTTCACTGAGAAATGTTTTATTGACAATTTTGATAACCCTTCACTTTTAATCCAGGTCTGTAGTGTAAAATGTTCTCGGCTGTGTTTTTGTTTAAAAATGTTTTCCAAATTGTAGCTGTGTTTAATTCATATCCAGAAAAAATATATATTCCAATATAATATACTCAGCATAAACATTTTAAATAGATTCTATATTTTTGGTCCATCCATGACATATTACTAAAGTAGCCTATTTACTGTTGTTGATGTGGGTCACTTGCTGTTAGCCAATTCACTTTCTCGTACCAGGAGAGCTGAAAGGAACGAGTATTATTCCCTACCTTTTTCACCAAGTCAATTTGAGGCGTTGGTCTACCCTGCTCTTTAATTTTAATTTTTTCCTCGAAAGGAAGACTGGCAAATGGCTTCACCAAAATTAAATCAGCAATGCTTGGCATCTGTGCGCAGCTTTCTTGCTAGCTGACCAGCCCCCTCAAGTTCAAGTTCAGTCACTCAAATAAACGAAATTTCTGGAACTAAGATAGCAAACTTGACAACACTATATTTACACTTTATTTACAATGAAAATATATACAAACTAAAAAAGCTGGTAGAAACCGTATGTAATGAATGAAATCGAAATGTAAGCTGATCTCTTACAATACACCACAGCACTTGCGAATCCGCATGGGACTGAACTGAAATTCACCACTGCCTGTCTATAGTTGAAACGAGCTGTGAATCAAAGAAAATATCCGGCCGCTTTCACCAATCACCAGTCTCCTCGCGGAAACTGCCATGTCCTTCCCATGTGAGGCTCGGAGTCCGTGGGTGGGCGTTTTCGCAGTATTTGTCCAATAAAAGCTTCGTCTTGCATTTTGAGATTGAAAAGCGCATAGCTCCCAAATGCCATTGAAGTCCACTGAGGCTGGGCTGCATCGCGCTGTCACGAGAGGGAAAAACTCACGCACATATTAAAGTTATAAGGGAATGATTTCGCACTGTAGTGGGTTGAGCACATATATTTCTATGATTCTGGATCTGAAATAGCAATGTTATAAGGTCGGCTATAACATAAGCCTCGCGCAATTCATCCTACACGATGTTCGTCATTTTTAGAGGAGGCTGAGTCTCCCTCGTTGTCTTAGAGCAATCGCCCGTGCTGGGCAGATATGTACCTGTGAGATTGAGGATAGTCTCTCAGACTCCATAGGTGTGGCAGTCTGGATGAGGGACTCTTCAGGACCTGGGCTTGAGCCGAGGTACAGTGATGCCTGGGGAGGTGAGGACACTGTGCTATAGGATGGCGGCACCATCGTCATCTGCCTCTGGAGCAACTGCATGATTGCACTGATGTCTGTGGACATACGAGTCTCCAACCTGGATAACACATACATACACACTTTTGACAATTATTTTCTCTTGAAACTACAACCCCAAATCAGAAAAAGTTGTGATGGTATGTTGAAACTGAAATTAAAACTGAAAACAATGATTCCTAAATAATCTTTGACCTGTATTCCACTCAAAACAATACAAGAACACATTATTTGATGGTTTACCTCATGAATTGTATTTATTTTTCTAAATAAACACTTTCAATTTTGATTCTTGCAACACATTTTAAAAAAAAGTTGAGACGGTGAATCATTTACCACTTTATAAAATGTTGCCATTCCTTCTGACAATGCTTAAAAGATATTTAGGGACTGAAGACATCAAGTGATGAAGTGTTTCTGGTGTTATTTTGTCCCATTTTTCCTGCAAACAGGTCGTAAGGTGTGGAAAAGTATGAGGTCATTGCTGTCATATGGTTCGTTTCAAAACACAGCCCTGTGATGACCTGGCGACTTGTCCAGGGTGTACCCCGCCTCTTGCCCATAGTCAGCTGGGATAGGCTCCAGCTTGCCTGCGACCCTGTAGAACAGGATAAGCGGCTACAGATAATGGATGGATAGAATTTACCACACATTTCCCTATTGGGGACAGAGGGGACAGGCACCCTCTTCTTCCACAGCCATGCCTTTGTAATGTGTGCAGAATGTGGTTTTGCATTGTCTTGTTGAAATAACGTACTTTTCTGCATTAATGCTGCCATCACAGAAGTGTAAGTTACCTTAGCCAAGGGCACTGACACAACCCCATACCATGGCAGACCCTGGCTTTTGGACTTGTTGCTGGTGACAGTCTGGATGGTCTTTTTCGTGTTTGTTCTGGAGCACAGAACTGGAATACTGATTCATCTGACCACAGTACACATTTCCACTGTGTGATGGTCCATCCCAGATGCCTCAGAACCCAGAGAAGTCAAGAGTGCTTGCGGACACTGTTAATATAAGGCTTCCTTTGTGCACAGCAAAGTTTTTAGTGGCATTTATAGATGTACTGTAACTCCATATTGTAGTTCTTGGCAAATGTTTGCCAAAGTAATCCTGATCCCATGTGGTAATATCAGCTATAGATGAATGATGGTTCTTGATGCACTGCTGTCTGAGGGATCGGAGCTCACGGGTGTTCAGCTTAGGCTTGTGCCCTTGTCCTTTATACATCAAAATTCTTAGACTTAGACAAAACTTTATTTATCCCCGAAGGGCAATTAGAATTCCTCTAGATTCCTTGAAACGTTTAATGATATTATGCACTATAGGGGGTGAAATATCCAGATCCCTTCCTATTTTTCTTTGAGGAACATTGTTTTTAAATATTTCAATAATTTTTTCACACATTTGTTGACAACTTGGAGATCCTTGGCACATTTTTTGCTCCTCAAAGACTAGGTCTTTCCTGGATAGTAATTTTGCATCAAATCATGATTATAATCACCCGTTGATGTCACCTGTTTCAAATCACATCATTATTTAATTGTTTCATATCATTAACAGCCCTAAATTGCCTTCATTACAACTCTTTTTGGAACGTGTTACAGGCCTGAAATGCAGTAATGGATATATATTAACAAATGAAATGAAGTTGACCAGACAAAACATGAAACATCTTGGGTTCATACTGTCTGCAATGAAATAATTTTCTTTTTTATTTGCCTTTTCCATCCCATCCAAACTTTTTCTGATTTGGAGTTGTAGTTCTAAGTAGTGGCGAGTAGTGGAATTTGGATATAACTGTATATGAATAGATTATTCAAATTGCACATGTAATGTGTTCAAAATGGATACAAATACAGATATGAATAGGAGAAAAAGAGGCACACATATATGGTATTTGTTTGCTTTATTTATTAATTTTTTAAAAAAAGGTAATGTCGAGAAAGGTTCACAGACCATCTGGTTCACAGACCCACCGTCCTGTGGGATGCAACAAAAGTCATGTTAGGTTTTTACTTTCATGTGAGCATGAATGAGTGGTCAGATATGAAGCTTGTGGGAAGAAAGAAAGACCACCATGAATGTGCTGACATGCAGTGTCTTGTAAAAGTATTCATCACCCTTGGTGTTTGCCCTGTTTTGTTGCATTACAAGCTGGAATTAAAATTGATTTTTTGGGGGGTTAGCACCATTTGACTGACACAACATGCCTACCACTTTAAAGGTGCAAATTGTAGTTTTATTGTGACACAAACAATAATTAAGATGACCCCCCCCCCCCCCAAAAAAAAAAAAATCTGGAGTGTGCATAGGTATTCACCCCCTTTCGTATGAAACCCTGAAATAAGAGCTGGTCCAACCAATTCACTTCATAAGTCACATAATTAGTTGATTAAGATCCATCTGTGTGCAATCAAAGATTCACATGATCTGTCACATGATGTCTGTATAAATCAACCTGTTCTGGAAGGACCCTGACTCTGCGACACTACTAAGCAAGCAACATGAAAACCAAGGAGCCTCCAAACAAGTCAGAGACAAAGTTGTGAAGAAGTATAGATCAGGATTGGGTTATAAAAAATATCCCAAACTTTGAATATCCCACGGAGCACCATTAAATCCATTATAGCAAAATGGAAATCATATGGCACCACTACAAACCTGATAAGAGAAGGCCGCCCACCAAAACTCACAGATTGGGCAAGAAGGCATAAATCAGAGATGCAGCAAAGACACCAAAGATCACACTGAAGGAGCTGCAAAGATCCACAGTGGAGATAGGAGCATCTGTCCATACGACCACTTTAAGCCATACACTCCACAGAATGGGACTTTATGGAAGAGTGGCCAGAAAAAAGTAACTGCTTAAGAAAATACGTTTGGAGTTTGCCCAACAGCATGTGGCAGACTCCCCAAACACATGGAAGAAGATTCTCTGGTCAAATGAGACTAAAATTGATCTTTTTGGCCATCATGGGAAACGCCATGTGTGGCGCAAACCCAACACCCTGAGAACACCATTCTTACAGAGAAGTATGGTGGTGGCAGCATCATGCTGTGGGGATATTTTTCATCTGCAGGGACAGGAAAGCTGGTCGGGACTGAAGGAACGATGGATGGCACTAAATACAGGGCAATTCTGGAGGAAAACCTGAGTCAGCCAGAAGTTTGAGACTGGGATGAAGGTTCACATTCCAGCAGGACAATGACCCTAAACATACTGCTAAAGCTACACTAGAGTGGTTTAAAGGGAAACATTTAAATGTCTTGGAATGGCCTAATCAAAGCCCAGACCTCAATCCAATTGAGACACTATGGCATAACTTGAAGATTGTTGTACACCAATGCATCCCATCTAACTTGAAGAAGTTGGAGCAGTTTTGCCTTGAGGAATGGGCAAAAATCCCAGTGGCTAGATGTGCTAAGCTAATAGAGACATACCCCAAGAGACTTGCAGCTGTAACTGCAGCAAAAGGTGGCTCTACAAAGTATTGACTTGGGTGGTGGTGGTGGTGGTGGTGGGGGGTGATTGAATACCTATGCACACTCCAGATTTCTGTTTTTTTTTTATCTTAATTATTGTTTGTGTCACAATAAAACAATTTGCATCTTTAAAATTGTAGGCATGTTCTGTAAATCAAATGGTGCTAACCCCCCCAATCCATTTGAATTCCAGCTTGTCATGCAACAAAACAGGACAAACAGCAAGGGGGATGAATACTTTTGCAAGACACTGTATCTGGGTATTTTTTGAGTGTTTCGGGGAGCGTAGTGGTAGGGTTATTTTTTTAATTAAACCCCCCCCGTCTGGATTAAATCATACCAATTTCTGGATTTAATGCAGATAAAGATATTTGAAACTCTAAACAGATGTAGATACATATGCGGTCCTGGTGTTACACCCTTAGTAGGGAATAAATAATTCTCTCAAAAGTCTCCAAAGCAGTTTAAACATGAGCAATATCTGAATTCATGGCATCTTTTAATGGGCACATTGTATTATATTCATGAAAGCAGACCATGGTACATCATACTGGGGTCTTTGTTTTACTGAGCTTATGTTGATTTGATTATCAGACTTTAAACAAATTGATATGATCATTGCTGGAATTGTGTCATTTAATTACACTGAGACATCTCTTGAAGAATAGTGCATTTTCTCATTAGCTTTGGGTTAATGGCATGTAAAATATGAGAAGGTTAGAAGTGAGTCATATTTTGATCTGTAATATTAAGATGACATTTTTGCAAGTACATTTCTGGGACAAATTCTTCAACATGCCAATTACTGAGTAATATAGAGCAACTACAGAGCTAGCATAAATACATATTATGTCCTAGGTCCCTTGCTTTTCATCATCTATATCCTTCCCCTGGGTCACATCCTCCGTCAGCATGGCTTATACTTCCACTGCTATGCTGATGACACACAAATTTACATTCACACTAAACCCTCTCATCCACTCCCCCTCTCACAATTGTCCACTTGCCTGTCTGATATTATAACCCCGATTCCAAAAAAGTTGGGACAAAGTACAAATTGTAAATAAAAACGGAATGCAATAATTTACAAGTCTCAAAAACTGATATTGTATTCACAATAGAACATAGACAACATATCAAATGTCGAAAGTGAGACATTTTGAAATTTCATGCCAAATATTGGCTCATTTGAAATTTCATGACAGCAACACATCTCAAAAAAGTTGGGACAGGGGCAATAAGAGGCTGGAAAAGTTAAAGGTACAAAAAAGGAACAGCTGGAGGACCAAATTGCAACTCATTAGGTCAATTGGCAATAGGTCATTAACATGACTGGGTATAAAAAGAGCATCTTGGAGTGGCAGCGGCTCTCAGAAGTAAAGATGGGAAGAGGATCACCAATCCCCCTAATTCTGCGCCGACAAATAGTGGAGCAATATCAGAAAGGAGTTCGACAGTGTAAAATTGCAAAGAGTTTGAACATATCATCATCTACAGTGCATAATATCATTAAAAGATTCAGAGAATCTGGAAGAATCTCTGTGCGTAAGGGTCAAGGCCGGAAAACCATACTGGGTGCCCGTGATCTTCGGGCCCTTAGACGGCACTGCATCACATACAGGCATGCTTCTGTATTGGAAATCACAAAATGGGCTCAGGAATATTTCCAGAGAACATTATCTGGGAACACACTTCACCGTGCCATCCGCTGTTGCCAGCTAAAACTCTATAGTTCAAAAAAGAAGCCATATCTAAACATGATCCAGAAGCGCAGACGTCTTCTCTGGGCCAAGGCTCATTTAAAATGGACTGTGGCAAAGTGAAAAACTGTTCTGTGGTCAGACGAATCAAAATTTGAAGTTCTTTATGGAAATCAGGGACGCCGTGTCATTCGGACTAAAGAGGGAAGGACGACCCAAGTTGTTATCAGCGCTCAGTTCAGGAGCCTGCATCTCTGATGGTATGGGGTTGCATTAGTGCGTGTGGCATGGGCAGCTTACACATCTGGAAAGACACCATCAATGCTGAAAGGTATATCCAGGTTCTAGAGCAACATATGCTCCTATCCAGATGACGTCTCTTTCAGGGAAGACCTTGCATTTTCCAACATGACAATGCCAAACCACATACTGCATCAATTACAGCATCATGGCTGCGTAGAAGAAGGGTCCGGGTACTGAACTGGCCAGCCTGCAGTCCAGATCTTTCACCCATAGAAAACATTTGGCGCATCATAAAACGGAAGATACGACAAAAAAGACCTAAGACAGTTGAGCAACTAGAATCCTACATTAGACAAGAATGGGTTAACATTCCTATCCCTAAACTTGAGCAACTTGTCTCCTCAGTCCCCAGACGTTTACAGACTGTTGTAGAGAGAAAAGGGGATGTCTCACAGTGGGAAACATGGCCTTGTCCCAACTTTTTTGAGATGTGTTGTTGTCATGAAATTTAAAATCACCTAATTTTTCTCTTTAAATGATACATTTTCTCAGTTTAAACATTTGATATGTCATCTATGTTCTATTCTGAATAAAATACGGAATTTTGAAACTTCCACATCATTGCATTCTGTGTTTATTTACAATTTGTACTTTGTCCCAACTTTTTTGGAATTGGGGTTGTAGTAACTGGATGACACACAATTTTCTCAAACTCAACCATAACAAGACCGAAGCCATAGTCATTGCCACTCCAACACTGCTGAAGAAGTTAAATCTTGCGCAGTTCTCCATCCCAGGTTACTTCACCACCATCTCCTCTGAAGTGAAAAACCTGGGGGTCATCATTGATTCAGTTCTTTCTTTTGATTCACACATAAAACACATCACTAAAACAGCATTTTTTCATCTCAAAACTATCTCCAAACTCTGTCCCTCACTCAGCCTCCCCACTGCAGAGACCCTAATTCATGCCTTCATCACCTCCAGACTTGATTACTGCAATGCCCTGCTCATTGGGCTTCCAAGTAAATCAATAAACAGACTACAACACATCCAAAACTCTGCAGCTAGACTCCTCACCCATACTAGACCTTGGCATCACATCACACCCATCCTCCATCAGCTACACTGGCTTCCTGTTAAATTTCGCATCCACTTCAAAATTCTCCTCCTTGTTTACAAGGCCCAGCACAACCTAGCACCCACCTACCTCTCTAGTCTTCTCACTCCATACTTACCCATCCGAAATTTACGCTCCTCTGATACACTCCTCACTATCCCCTCCACAAATCTCCGATCTATGGGTGATAGGGCTTTTAATGTGGCTGGCCCCAAACTCTGGAACAGCCTCCCACTTTCATTGCGTCAATGCACCTCCCTTTCATCTTTTAAAACCATGCTCAAAACTTATCTTTTTACCCTTGCTTTCTCATCACAATGCTGAATGATTGAGGGTATTATTTTATTAATAATTTTTTATTTTATTATTATTTTTAATTGTATTGCTGCATCATCTGTGTTTTTTACTTTGTTGTTGATTCTGTGTCATGCTTCTGTGCTTTTTAACTAGTTCTACTTTGACTTTTACTTACAATTTTTACACTTTTTGTAAAGTGTCCTTGGGTACCTTGAAAGGCGCTCCAAATAAAAATTATTATTATTATTATTATTATTATTATTTGAGACCACTTGGCACAATCCTGCTTTGTGTCTTGACTCCCATGGCAACAGTACTATATGTTCTTTATTATTGTTTAAGTTCCTGTGTGTGTCCTTATTGTGTCAGTGACTTTGGTTTTTTTTTCTTGAATAGAATTCAGCTGGGGGCGGCACGGTGGTGTAGTGGTTAGCGCTGTCGCCTCACAGCAAGAAGGTCCTGGGTTCGAGCCCCGGGGCCGGCGAGGGCCTTTCTGTGCGGAGTTTGCATGTTCTCCCCGTGTCCGCGTGGGTTTCCTCCGGGTGCTCCGGTTTCCCCCACAGTCCAAAGACATGCAGGTTAGGTTAACTGGTGGCTCTAAATTGACCGTAGGTGTGAATGTGAGTGTGAATGGTTGTCTGTGTCTCTGTGTCAGCCCTGTGATGACCTGGCAACTTGTCCAGGGTGTACCCCGCCTTTCGCCCGTAGTCAGCTGGGATAGGCTCCAGCTCGCCTGCGACCCTGTAGAAGGATAAAGCGGCTAGAGATAATGAGATGAGATGAGAATTCAGCTGTGCCTCATTTTACTTCTATCATTTGTGTGTTTAGAGTTTCTAAACACACACACACACACACGTACGTACGTCTTTGGGTGGGGAGAGGGTGAGAGGGTGAGTTAGTTCTGTGCCTCTGACCTGTTGAGTTGTGTCTGCAGCACGTCCAGCCTGTTCTCCAGTTGGCTCCGCTGCTGTCTTGTGATGCTGTGTAACGGGGTGTTGTGCTGTGGTGGTGGTGATGGGAGATTACAGCGGGGCAGTTCCTGATACTGACGACCCCGACTCTCACCCCAGAAACTAAAGATGTTGGATACGCCTGAGAGTGCACCTAAGGGATTGAAAATGTTGTAAAGTCATGTTTAGGAAAATGTGTATCAAATATAAAAAAACTATAAAATTTTATTTATTTATTTATCACTGGCATGCATCAATAAACTTTAAGTACTTGTTTCTGTACTTAAAGGAGATAGGCAGAACCATGGCCTCACTTTTTGCTTATAAATGCCTTGAGACCTCAAGAATGGCATACGAATAGTTTTAAGCATGAACAATAAATCATCTAATTTTTCTCTTTAAATGATACATTTTCTCAGTTTAAACATTTGATATGTCATCTATGTTCTATTCTGAATAAAATATGGAATTTTGAAACTTCCACATCATTGCATTCCGTTTTTATTTACAATTTGTACTTTGTCCCAACTTTTTTGGAATCGGGGTTGTATTTCACAGAGCGGTGAACCCCTCCCCATCTTTACTTCTGAGAGACTCAGCCTTTCTGGGATGCTCTTCTTATACACAATCATGTTACTAATTTGTTGCCAATTAACCTCATTCATCTCATTATCTCTAGCCGCTTTATCCTTCTACAGGGTCGCAGGCAAGCTGGAGCCTATCCCAGCTGACTACGGGCGAAAGGCGGGGTACACCCTGGACAAGTCGCCAGGTCATCACAGGGCTGACACATAGACACAGACAACCATTCACACTCACATTCACACCTACGGTCAATTTAGAGTCACCAGTTAACCTAACCTGCATGTCTTTGGACTGTGGGGGAAACCGGAGCACCCGGAGGAAACCCACGTGGACACGGGGAGAACATGCAAACTCCACACAGAAAGGCCCTCGCCGGCCCCGGGGCTCAAACCCAGGACCTTCTTGCTGTGAGGCGACAGCGCTAACCACTACACCATCGTGCCGCCGCCAATTTACCTAATTAGTTTTTTTTTATCATTACATAACTTTTCCATTTTTTTTCCTGCACATGCCCCAACTTTTTTTTTGAAACATGATGCTTGCATTAAATTCAAAATATTTCAAAAAACAATAAAATTTCTCAGTTTCAACATTTTGATATGTTGCCTTTTTACCATTTTCAGTGAAATATAGGGTTTCAATAATTTGCAAATAATCGCATTCTGTTTTAATTTACACAGCCTCCCAATTTTAGGAACTGGGGTTGTATGTCTGCAAGACTGTAGGGTTGATTTCTCTAATTTCCCGATAATTTTTTCCCTTAACCCTTTTTCTATTGTAATTTAGGATAAAATACATTTATAGAGAAAAGTGAGGAGTATGTGAATAGGTAGGAAAGACATATACAAATTAAAGTGGTGCTTGAAAGTTTGTGAACCCTTTATAATTTTCTATATTTCTGCTTAAATATGACCTAAAACATCATCAGATTTTCACACAAGTCCTAAAAGTAGATAAAGAGAACCCAGTTAAACAAATGAGACAAAAATATTATACTTGGTCATTTATTTCTTGAGGAAAATGATCCAGTATTACATATCTGTGAGTGGCAAAAGTATATGAACTTTTGCTTTCAGTATCTGGTGTGACCCCCTCGTGCAGCAATCACTGCAACTAAACGTTTCCGGTAACTGTTGATCAGTCCTGCACACCGGCTTGGAGGAATTTTAGTCCGTTCCTCCGTACAGAACAGCTTCAACTCTGGGATGTTGGTGGGTTTCCTCACATGAACTGCTCGCTTCAGGTCCTTCCACAACATTTCGATTGGATTAAGGTCAGGACTTTGACTTGGCCATTCCAAAACATTAACTTTATTCTTCTTTAACCATTCTTTGGTAGAACGACTTGTGTGCTTAGGGTCGTTGTCTTGCTGCATGACCCACCTTCTCTTGAGATTCAGTTCATGGACAGATGTCCTGACATTTTCCTTTAGAATTCGCTGGTATAATTCAGAATTCATGTTCCATCAATGATGGCAAGCCGTCCTGGCCCAGATGCAGCAAAACAGGCCCAAACCACGATACTACCACCACCATGTTTCACAGATGGGATCAGGTTCTTATGCTGGAATGCAGTGTTTTCCTTTCTCCAAACATAACGCTTCTCATTTAAACCAAAAAGTTCTATTTTGGTCTCATCCATTCACAAAACATTTTTCCGACAGCCTTCTGGCTTGTCCACGTGATCTTTAGCAAACTGCAGATGAGCAGCAATGTTCTTTTTGGAGAGCAGTGGCTTTCTCCTTGCAACCCTGCCATGCACACCATTGTTGTTCAGTGTTCTCCTGATGGTGGACTCATGAACATTAACATTAACATTGTATGCATACTTTTTTATATATATATATATATATATATATATATATATATGGCGGCACGGTGGTGTAGTGGTTAGCGCTGTCGCCTCACAGCAAGAAGGTCCGGGTTCGAGCCCCGTGGCCAGCGAGGGCCTTTCTGTGTGGAGTTTGCATGTTCTCCCCGTGTCCGCGTGGGTTTCCTCCGGGTGCTCCGGTTTCCCCCACAGTCCAAAGACATGCAGGTTAGGTTAACTGGTGACTCTAAATTGACCGTAGGTGTGAATGTGAGTGTGAATGGTTGTCTGTGTCTATGTGTCAGCCCTGTGATGACCTGGCGACTTGTCCAGGGTGTACCCCGCCTTTCACCCGTAGTCAGCTGGGATAGGCTCCAGCTTGCCTGCGACCCTGTAGAACAGGATAAAGCGGCTACAGATAATGAGATGAGATGAGATGTGTGTATATATACAGAGTCTACCTGTAGTGTGCAATTTTTCCGAGCCTCTCAATAAGGCAATTTTTTTCTATACTTTTTCACGGTAGATAATGCAAATCGCCCATTGTATTTAATCCTTCATTTGTCTAATTTTTATTTCAGTTTTATTTGTTATCTGTTTGACATTTTCTTGCTACTGTAACACATGAATTTCCCGGATGTGGGATGAGTAAAATGAATCGAATCGAATCGAATCGAATCGAATCGAATCTAATCTAATCTAATCTAATCTAATCTAATCTAATCAACCAATGTGAGAGCACCTTCAGTTGCTTAGAAGTTACCCTGGGGTCCTTTGTGACCTCGCCGACTATTACACGCCTTGCTCTTGGAGTGATCTTTGTTGGTCGACCACTCCTGGGGAGGGTAACAATGATCTTGAAATTCCTCCATTTGTACACAATCTGTCTGACTGTGGATTGGTGGAGTCCAAACTCTTTAGAGATGGTTTTGTAACCTTTTCCAGCCTGATGAGCATCAACAACGCTTTTTCTGAGGTCCTCAGAAATCTCCTTTGTTCGTGCCATGATACACTTCCACAAACATGTGTTGTGAAGCTCAGACTTTGATAGATCCCTGTTCTTTAAATAAAACAGGGTGCCCACTCACACCTGATTGTCATCCCATTGATTGAAAACACCTGACTCTAATTTCACCTTCAAATTAACTGCTAATCCTAGAGGTTCACATACTTTTGCCACTCACAGATAAGTAATATTGGATCATTTTCCTCAATAAATAAATGACCAAGTATAATATTTTTGTCTCATTTGTTTAACTGGGTTCTCTTTATCTACTTTTAGGACTTGTGTGAAAATCTGACGATGTTTTAGGTCATATTTATGCAGAAATATAGAAAATTCTAAAGGGTTCACAAACTTTCAAGCACCACTGTAAATCCAAATATTACAACCATAGCTTCCGGTTTTGTTTCATTTCTTTGCCAAACGTTCTGCCTTGGAAATCTTACCTGACAGAGCATTGCAGGTGTTGCCTGTTTTAGGATCCGCTTCCCCCTCAGGGTTGTCATTAAAGACCACAGAAGTGCCTTGGGCTTGAGAGAGCTCCAATATTGTTGTTGGCAGATTGGAGCGAGTATGAACAAGATCCTCCCTTTCATCGCCACTAGAGTGGGAAGAGCTTGAACTCCGAGGCCCTTCGAAGTCTGGTTTTAGTCCCTCGTTCTGACTACTTCTGACCTGTTTCCTGTTACGTCGCACTGGCTTCTGGTTCTTCTTGAGCTCTCCTGCATCTGCATCATCTTATAAAAAGACAAAAACAAACTGATGCCTTACCAACACAACAGTCTTAAACTTCAAGGAAAAATAAGTTACAGATAAAAATGAGGGCAATTGATCATTATCACTGCCGATCTCTGAACAGTACCTTTTTCTGTTCGTCGTCGGAAGGAAAGCTTTCGTTTGCGGAGTTTGTTAAAGCCAATATTGTCCGAGTCATCACTGCTTGGAGACCCAGGAATCATGTTGGTCTGTGATCATAAGGCACGTCATTATTGTGACACTTTAGCAAAACCAACAACTACTGACAAAATTCACGAAATAAAACAAATAACATTGATAAGAGCATTTGCTTTTTTATAACTTCATCACATTCCACATCACCCTGTTACCTATGCTTTTAAAGTTATGATCTGCAGACAAGGATTGTGTGGTTATATAAGCACACTTTGTAGCCAAAAGTTTGTGGACACCTGACCATCACTCCCATATGTGCTTGTTGAACATTCCATTCCAGATTTAGCCTCCCTTTACTGTTATAATAATCTCCACTATTCTGGAAAGGCTTTCCACTAGATTTTGGAGTGTGGCTGTGGGGATTTGCACATTCAGTGACAAGAGCATTAGTGAGGTCAGGCACTGATGTTGGGAAAGGAGGCCTGGGATACAGTTCGTGTTCCAGTTCATCCTAAAGGTGTTCAATGGGGTTGGTGTCAGAGCTCTGTGCAGGCCACTCAAGTTCTTCTCCTGAAATCTTTTCAAACCATGTTTTTATGGCACTCATGCTGTGAACAGAGGCATTGTTATGCTGGAACAGGTCTGGGACTCTTAGTTTGAGTACAGGGACATAAAAAGTCATCCTATATAATTGTGTCCTTCCAAGTTTGTGTCAATATTTTCATATTCATATGATGGTTAGCTGTCCACAAACATTTGGCTCATGATTGGATAGCTTGATTAAAGAGAGAGAGAAGAGTTATTTGACTATATAAGGATATTACTCAGGAGCAAGGACTTACATCTCTCAGGTTAAAAGTGATCTCCAGGTTGCTCCAGAAGTGATCTGAGAACTCTGGATACATGTCAAGAACCTCCAGAACATCCTCTCTATGGATCTTGTGCAAGTCGCAATAGGTGAGAGCCCTGACATCAGCATTGGACTTGCCTGGTCGAGCATACAGATTGATGGGCTCACCAAATATATCATTCTTTCCTGTGGAAAATGAAGTATATCATATCAATATAGGGAAAAATGTTACGTGTATGCATAGTAATGTTTGTTGTTCATTTCTGTTGGGAAAAAATAGTAATATATGATTTGTTTATAAGTTGGATACATATTTAGTGATGCAAAGCTACTAAACTTTTTTTTTTTTTTGGTGAATCTACTATAGCCAATATAGTAGCCATATATACTATAGCCAGTATAACATGACAAATTATGAACTTTCAATTTGCATCCAGCAGATGGCAGTAAACTATTGAAAATCATGCACAAACAAACAAACCAACCAACCAACCAACCCCAAAAACCACTGTATATTGCTCCACACATGGTGATGCAAGTTTTCACAAATCACTGACATCTTACAAATACACTTCTCCAAAGTTTTGTGTAATGCCAGTCAGTTACAATCCACCCATGTACTAAAAGAATAAAATCACTACTGAAGCCCAAAGAGATCTTCAACCAATTTTTTCTTTTAAATCCATATTGTTATGTACCTAAGATGGCCACCACCACATCTCCCCGTAGTATTTCAATGGATCCTCTGGAAATAAAGTAAAGGGCAGAGAGAACATCACCCGCATGGACTAATGTGTCACCCGGTGGGGCGTGAGTGGTTTTGAATTTCATGGCCAGGGCTCGCAGGCAACCTTTAGTGGATCCCTTAAAAGCTTTACAGTTCTGCAGGAGAGTACGGTTCAGGTGCAGACATATATCTGCCTGAAGACACTCAGGGAAGCCTTTCAGTACCTGGAGCGATAAATAGAAAAAGTGTGAGATAGAAAGAGACTTGAAATGAACCCAGAAAACTTATAGGATAACAGTAGAAACTCCTGTATACAATAGCTAAGAAATTAATAAGTATATGCAAAGTTGAGGCCATAGTCAGCAGAGTTTACACTAACACAAGAAGTTATATAAATTAAATATATAGTGCAATAGTGCATTCATAAGTTAATTAAGACACCATAATTTTTTCCTCATTTGGTTTCTGTAAATATGATGCTTTAAGGTAATAAAAACGAGGGGAAAGTGATCACGTCTGAATCCATTGATGGGGCTTGTTATGACACTCAAAACCAAGATGAAGTGTGTCCTCTTTCCAATGATCATTCTTTCAATTCAGCATAGTCAATCTGGCTATCTGTATTTTTTTGGACAGTATGAGGAAACCAGAGAACACATAGAAGACCCATTTAGCCACAGGGAGAACATGCAGGAACACAGGGGTAGCAACTCAAACTCAGGATCAAACCAGGGACCAAGAGCTGCATGATGGCAATGCTGCCTACTGTGGCACCATGCCACCCTGATTACAGTGTCAGAATTTAGTTGATTGCAGGGTTCTAACTAGACCAAAATATCAGCATAGTGGCACAAGTCATAATGGCCAGGGGTTCCTTAGGTGGCCCTGAAAGCTCACGGGTTCTACATGCTTGGAGATGCGTTTTAGTGCATTTCCTGGCACTTGCAGGAAATACTCTTTTTTTTGGTAATATTAATGAGATTTTTTTTTGCCAAAAGTTTCTGTGATTGTTTTTGATGAAAGACTTATAATTAATATTCAACTATATTAGTGACATATTTACGGAATAAGAATAAAACAACCAGTTGATGTTCACCAAGTGTCAGCTTTATTTTCAGTTTCAGCCATTCAATTACAATACATGACTATCCAGATCTAACTTGTATCATACTTTCCCCTACTGACCGTCACTCCAACGGTTTCAATGCACTGTGTTGCATCATAAAAAAATTGCCGGGGACTGGCACGTATTACGTGCATGGTGTGTAAGCGCCTCTTAACATGGATGGCACTTTATCGTGAGCACAGCATAAGGAAGGAGGCAAACCGGACTAGCATGATCAGTGATGATCTCCACTTGGAACTACTCAGGCAGCTATGCACTGGGCGTTTACGTGGATGGGGAGTGGAGTCTGTCCGAATGTAGAACATTCGCACAGCGGCGCGCAATCACCACTGCATGGGGATAACAAGAGAAAATTAAACAAAAGACCACATTTTCAAGATTGACAAGTCTTGTCAGTCGGCAGTATTGTGGGCATAGCGGTAAAGAAACATTGCGTACCGGCCCGATATGCTGAAAAGGCTGAGTTAGAACCCTGGATTGGAAATGACTGAGAGCGATACAGCTATATTTATATAAAGCTGGACAGATGAATGCATGTCAGCGTAAAAGCAAAGCGATGAGGTGAAAGGAATTGTCCATAGATCACCAAGGCAGGATTGGGGGATGTTAAGCAAAAAAGTTTCTCAGCTTTGAAGATCCCAATAAGCACAGAGGCTTTCTATCTTAAAAGAAGAATTTTGGATCTGCCAAGACATTTCCTCAAGCTGAATCCATCCTCAGCATACATAGTCATTGGGGGACAGCCAAGAACCTGAAAGTCACTCTGACAGAACACCAGAAGTCCTGTGTGGAGATGGGAGAACCTCCCAGAAGAATAACCATCTCTGCAGTACCCCACCAGTCAGACTTTATAGTGAAGTGGCCACACAGAGGCCTCATCTCTGTAAAAGGCACATAATGGATTACATGGATGACTCTCAGGCCTTTGTTTGATGAAACTAAGCATGACCTCACTGAAAAGAAGTTCAGGTGTTACATCTGAAGGAAACCAGTCACTTTGCCAATTCCAATGATACTGCGAAGCAAGGTAGCGGCAACACCACTGGGATGTTTTTCAACAGCAGGTAAGATATGGATATATTAGGAGTCATGTCAGGAGTAAGAGAAAGATGAGTGGATCCAAGTACAGCTATATCTTCAAGGCTATCATGTTCAAGAGCTCTGAAGATATCCAACTGGGTTAAAAGTTCACCTTCCAACAGTGAACAATGATCAAATCACAGAACTAAAACAGAGAAATGGCTTTAGGACAAACCTATGAATGTCTTTGAATAGTCAAACTAAAGCCTGGACTGCTCAAGAGCACACACAACCTCCAACTGGGGCAAAGGTTCACCTTTCAACACAACACTGACACAAAACACACAACTAAACCAATAAAGAAGTGTCTTCAGGATAAATCTATGAATGTCTTTCACTGGCTCAGCTAAAACCTGGACTTGAACCTGACTGAACATCTCTGAAATTTTGAAAAGCGTGGTTCACCAGTGTTCAATCCAACATGACAAGCTTGAGAATTTCCACAGAGAGGGATGTTCTCTCTCTATCTGGCATATCACTGCAGGGACATGGCCACTCTGACAGCTTCAGCCATCAAAGTCTCTCGGGAAGAATTACAGTAGTGGTTTCCCATTGCCTTCTACTGGATTATTATAGAGGTTTTCTCCTCTCACTCATTCACACACATGGACAATTTAGAGTAGCCAGTTAACCTAACAGTATGTCTTTGGACTGTGGGGGAAACCCATGAAGACATGGGGAGAACATACAAACTCCACACAGAAAGGCCCCCATCGGCCCCTGGGCTTGAATCCAGAACCTTCTTGCTGTGAGGCGACAGTGCTAACCAACTGCACCACCGTGCCACCAAGGGATGGTCAGATGTGCTAAACTTGTAGCATCACACACAAGAAGATTTATGGCTGTAATCATTGCCAATGGTGCTAAATAAAATATCTAAACACTCTTGAAATGCACCGCACATACACAGCCTTAGTGCTGGTGGCCTGATACAGTTCAGCAACTCCCTCAGCAACTTATAACCCATTCTCAAATGATCAGTCAAAATCGGTCACACCATGCTATTTCTGTCGAATGTCATCCATCTCATCAGCCTCTTCCTCATCACGAAGTGTCTCTCTGTTCCTGGAATATCAGAGTTTGCCATATTTCCTCATTATTAGTAATGAGGCACTGAACGAGGTGGGTGGAGGAGAGGACCCAATTTCCCTCAGACTCATTTCACTCATCAGTATGTTCACTTTCCAATACAAAAAGCTCTTCACCAGAACATAATGAAAAATATAATAAGTGTATGTAATGGAACGAAGCACATACAGGCTTTACCGTTTATTTTCTTTAGTCTTGTTATTTAACCACTGAAATTGGAAAAGCAAAGAGAGCAAAACCATTACAATGAAAGAACAGTAATCACAGCACCCAATCCATCCAATCTTGCTTAATGTTCGATATGGAAAAAAAAAAATTGTCATAAAAGTGTTTTATTAAGTAAATCATACAATGCAAGCTGCAAGTGGAGAGGAAATTTATTCTGAGGTTATTAGTTCTTGTAATGCAGTGAAACACGGAGTCATCATCCTAACCTACAAAGCAAAATTCTAGGAATGTTAGCAAGCATTTATCTGATTATCAGACCAACTCTAACACTTAATAGCACATGTTTGATTATCTGTACGACTCACCGCATTCATGTCAATTCCGTTAGTGTAGGACCAGGCGTGTTGGAAATACTCCTCCAGCCTCTGTCTGAGTGGGTTGGGGATTTGGTGGAAGCGAATAAACTCTCTGACACGGAGCATCTGAGTGTGGTAGCGTGCTGTACCTGAGTATAGCCGCTGTATGATGGCTGACACATTCCCAAAGATACTGGCATACATGAGGGCTAGAAAGATATAATTGAATAATTAAGCACAGCTCATAGACATATCATGCCATTTCAATGAGCAGACTGTGTACCAAGTTACTCATACTTCGTTCTTCCTACTTTCAATGCACTACAGCTAGTTAAACACAATTCCTATGACACGATCCCTCAAAGGGTTAGTTGTGTAAAACAGAGCGAGAGAGAGAGAGTGAGAGAGAGATGCTCCAGCATGAATGGGGATATAAACGCAACACTTGTCTAATCATGGTCATTCAGGCTAATGCAAAAGTATTGTGAGAATATGTGCCAATTTACGTCACAGTATAAGTCTAGTGTCTGACTTAAAGTAGGCATATCAGGTGAAAATTCAAATTCAATCCAAATTGCTCAAAACAGCTCTCATTGAATTCAGAATCGAATGCAGAAGAACATACTTTTTTACAGAATTCAAATATGTTTATCTGTTCTTCAGATATTACAAATCAAAGATTGATAAAACGGCTTAATTTTTAGAAAGCTGCCGTAATATTCTGTATGAGGATCACATGGTTCAAAATGGGCCTCTTTAACGAATGAGATCAAATGTTTTTTCTTAATAACTTTTTTTTTTTAGTTTTCAATATATTTACATGGAAATTGGCAGGAACATAGATGGTTCTATACTGAATACAAAGTTTGAAAAAATAGTAAAAACAAATTATGCAAATCTGTATTTAATTAGCATCAATTATGCTAATTAGGTAAAATGTTAAATTGGTACACTCAATAAAAAAGTAATAAAAGATTATTTCTAATACCCTGTTTGTGCTCTGTAGGCCTTTGTATTTCTCAAAATTAGGGCCTACTAGTGTTTATATTAAAGAATATAAATGATTATTTTCACAGTTTTCAAGGCGAACCTTGAAAAAACTGTGCGAGCCACATCTAATAAACTCCAGTTAATTGAATTGAAATTGACACTCGCGTTTCTGACTTCTGTTTTTTTAAATATCATTCTGACTACTAAGATCTCAATATTTTTCAGCAAAACAACCCCAGTTATATTCTAAAATAGTTATTTATTTACATGAATCAGTTTGATTTGAAAAAAATAAGTAGGTAAAGCTATGAAAACTCACTTCAAAGTCTCCCGTGAAGCATAACATCAAAACTATCAGATGAAAAATTTTTTTGAATACTTCATCAGAAACAGTGAGGGCGAGAGAGCATCCCTATAAAAGTTATCTGATTGATATTCATGAGTAATCCAGTTGGAAACCGATCAGAAGAAAGAGAGCCTGACTGCTTTCCCATGACTCAAAAAGCACCAGCAGTTTCCTGATGTCACACAAGCAAAGTTTTTACTCTGTTGAACCAACTTCGACCTGCCGTTCCTCCCAAAGTACTGAACAGATCTTAACGAGATAAATTTATTTGGAAAGCAGAGATTATAAGCTTTTTAATGATAGTATTCACGATAGAAAATATTCAAGAGTTAAGTAATGACAGATTTGGAAACTTAGATGAGCATCTGCATGCACAATTTTCACAGCACGGCCCGTGAGTGTCTGATATGCCTACTTGAAGCATTTTACTTTCTATATATTCTAAATTTGAAAGAAATTAAACAGCATTAACATGGTAAGAAAATGTAACCAGCTTTAATTATGAAATTAATAAAGACACTACAGTGCTTTCTGTGCACTTTGCTCTTAAGCATTACAAGCTGTGTTGTAAACCACTGAAGATTTTTAAGACACAGGAAACATTGCAGAATATATTAGGAAAAACATTAAAATGTTGCCCTCCCACTGACACACTACAGTAAGCAATGCAAACTAAAAAATGTAGTCATTTCTGATTTCAGTGGGATAAGAATTTCCAATGACATGCAATACATAGATATTTTATGGCATGTTTCCTTTAATATATATAAAAACAATTTAAAATGTTAGTCATCCATCTGATATTGATACTAATCTATTCATAGAAATTGTTTGCAAATTGTTCTGGTCAGACATGTTTATGAGTTCAAGCCCAAGAACCACCAAGCTGACACTGCTGGACCCTTGAGCAAGGCCCTTAACCATCTCTAATCCTGAGGCACCATATAAAAGCTGACCCTGGACTCTGACCCAAGCTTCCTAACAAGCTCGGATGTACAGTATAAAGGAACAATTTTTTTTTGTATTTTATTTATATGTGACATGAAAGGTTCTTATTTATGAATAAAATATACACATTTTGCCAAGAATAACAGACAAAATGAATGTATATCACTGATACTCACATCCAATTAGCATGACGCATATGGAGAAGATCTTCTCTGAGTTGGTGTTGGGTGAGACATTGCCGAATCCTACACTGGTCAAACTGCTGAAGGTGAAATAAAGGGCAGTCACATATTTGTCCTTAATGCTGGGTCCTGAGTTGACGATGGAGTAATTGTAGGGTTTCCCGAGCTGATCCCCTAGTGTGTGAAGCCAGCCGATGGCACGGCTGCGTTCTACATTTCCAATGGCGTACCAGATACAGGCCAACCAATGAGCAATAAGTGCAAAAGTGCACATGAGAAGGAAGAGCACAGCTGCACCATATTCCGAGTAGCGGTCCAACTTCCGGGCCACTCGAACCAGCCTCAAGAGCCGTGCCGTCTTTAGGAGACCAATTAGAGTGGTTGTCTTGAAGGCAAGCAAAGAGGAAGAGATTCAGACTGAATATGGATGTGAATATGGAACTCAGGATGAAAAACAGCACAATTAAAATGCTACTCAAAGAAATATGAAATTAATTCAGGTACTTGACTGAATAATGGCATAGTTGCTAGAAAACAGCAAAAAATGATCAGTTAGGCTGTCAATGAAAACTTTATATTGTCATCATTGTTTGTATAGCTAGTTT
This sequence comes from Neoarius graeffei, assembly GCF_027579695.1. Taxonomy (NCBI): domain Eukaryota; kingdom Metazoa; phylum Chordata; class Actinopteri; order Siluriformes; family Ariidae; genus Neoarius; species Neoarius graeffei. The sequence goes on from NC_083573.1 coordinate 78,023,364, forward strand.
ATAAGCTGCATTGGTTACATGGTTATGCCTCCAATCATCTTAATAACAGTACCAATGCAGTGAAGTAAGGATCGCACCAGGATTTTAATAGTTTGTGTCAATTGTAGCTATTCTGCTCTAACTGTTCCAAATAATTCCATGAGATTCAGGCCCATTGATTTTCCAGGTGAATCAAAGTTCCTGAGTGTTCCATCAGGCTTGTTGAGCAAGTCACAGTTGTCATTTTAGAGCATGAGATTTTCAATATTTCTGTTCTGCTTAGACATAAAGCACAAATTGCAACCTCAGAGACTACTAATGCTTTTATGCTACGTTACATTCCTGCATATGTATAACCTAATGACCTTGCACAATATGGTGCTGCTATGGATGGATGCAACCATGTTTTTTTTGGAGGAGCTTACATCATAGAATTGTAAATAGATGCATTACTAGATACTGCAATTAAATATGTAAGGGATAACATACAACATGCCACTCATTATTGGGAAATAAACCCCAATAGGGTGATACAGGATGCTGATGTGAAGCCGGAGGGGTATTCAATCACCCTGAAGGGGTTTATTTCCTGATAATGATCAGCTCACTGTACATTATCCCTCTTGTTACATGGCTACTTACTAAAGAAATGAATCATCTCATCTCATTATCTCTAGCCACTTTATCCTTCTACAGGGTCGCAGGCAAGCTGGAGCCTATCCCAGCTGACTACGGGCGAAAGGCGGGGTACACCCTGGACAAGTCGCCAGGTCATCACAGGGCTGACACATAGACACAGACAACCATTCACACTCACATTCACACCTACGGTCAATTTAGAGTCACCAGTTAACCTAACCTGCATGTCTTTGGACTGTGGGGGAAACCGGAGCACCCGGAGGAAACCCACGCAGACACGGGGAGAACATGCAAACTCCGCACAGAAAGGCCCTCGCCGGCCACGGGACTCGAACCCGGACCTTCTTGCTGTGAGGCGACAGCGCTAACCACTACACCACCGTGCCACCCAGAAATTAATCATTTGACACAAAATATTGATTTTAAATTGATTTCATTGCTTCTGCTCATGACATGGTCCAAAGCTACAGTCTGACATAGCAATGCTCTGTTATACAAAAGTAACATTACATTAGAGGCATTTAGCAGACACTGTTATCCAGTATGACGTACAATGTACCCAGATCAGCCTGGGGAGCAGTTGGGGGGTTAGGTGCCTTGCTCAAAGGCACTTCAGCCATTCCTGCTGGTCCAGGGAATTGAACTAACAACCTTTTGACATCTCTAATGGCATCTCTAACCATTAGGCCATGGTTTACCCCATAACAGGTTCAAGATTCAAAGATTCAAGATTCAAAGATTTTTTATTGTCAATTCACTATATATCCAGGACATATAGGAGAATCAAAATGCCGTTTCTCTCTCACCTTGTAAAAAAAAAACAGATAAAGATTACACACACACAAAACAATATAGATAAATATAGATAATATAGATAAGAATTAAGAAAAAGCAAAATATATATATATATATATATATATATATATATTAGTGCTGTCAAGCGATTAAAATATTTAATCGCGATTAATGTCGCAACTGGGCGGCACGGTGGTGTAGTGGTTAGCGCTGTCGCCTCACAGCAAGAAGGTCCTGGGTTCGAGCCCCATGGCCGGCGAGGGCCTTTCTGTGCGGAGTTTGCATGTTCTCCCCGTGTCCGCGTGGGTTTCCTCCGGGTGCTCCGGTTTCCCCCACAGTCCAAAGACATGCAGGTTAGGTTAACTGGTGACTCTAAATTGACCGTAGGTGTGAATGTGAGTGTGAATGGTTGTCTGTGTCTATGTGTCAGCCCTGTGATGACCTGGCGACTTGTCCAGGGTGTACCCCGCCTTTCGCCCGTAGTCAGCTGGGATAGGCTCCAGCTTGCCTGCGACCCTGTAGAAGGATAAAGCGGCTAGAGATAATGAGATGAGATGAGATAATGTCGCAACTGTCATAGTTAACTCGCGATTAATCGCAATTTAATCGCACATTTTTGTCACATGAAAAAACATTGTAATTCTCTTATCAGCATAAAAAAGTGAATGGGCTTGCTCACCGTTCGAACTACGGGGGTACTCGGGGGATCCGAGATCCCCTGAAACAGACATGAGATCCCTTGAAAACATGATTTGGGAAATGTTGGGGGGTCTCTAAAATATTGGCAAAATGATGTTTATTGACATAGCAATCGTGTGTAACGAGAAGCATTTGCATATCCGAAGTGAGCGCACGATGGAGAGCCGCGCTCTGAGACAAGCGCAAGCACCCCCCCCAAGGGAAAATAAGGGACCCCCCCGAAAATATTGGCATAGTTCGAACACTGGTTGTACCAATGTTTTTTTTTTATTGCAGAGCATAACACGTCTTGTCACAGCCACTGCAAAGTGGGGCTGGAGCCGCCGATGGGAAAACGAAACGTAAGCCGAGCACCGTGGCTCTTCAGGGGAGGGCAGAGGACTCTGGCTGTGTGGGGCGTGGCATCATGTCACAGAGCGTTAATCTCGCGATAAAAAAATTATCGCCGTTAAAATTGAGTCAAGTTAACGCGTTAATAACGCGACATTTTTGACAGCACTAATATATATATATATATATATATATATATATATATATATATGGGCGGCACGGTGGTGTAGTGGTTAGCGCTGTCGCCTCACAGCAAGAAGGTCCGGGTTCGAGCCCCGTGGCCGGCGAGGGCCTTTCTGTGTGGAGTTTGCATGTTCTCCCCGTGTCCGCGTGGGTTTCCTCCGGGTGCTCCGGTTTCCCCCACAGTCCAAAGACATGCAGGTTAGGTTAACTGGTGACTCTAAATTGACCGTAGGTGTGAATGGTTGTATGTGTCAGCCCTGTGATAACCTGGCAACTTGTCCAGGGTGTACCCCGCCTTTCGCCTGTAGTCAGCTGGGATAGGCTCCAGCTTGCCTGCGACCCTGTAGAAGGATAAAGCGGCGAGAGATAATGAGATGAGATGAGATATATATATATATATATATATAGAGAGAGAGAGGGGCGGCACGGTGGTGTAGTGGTTAGCGCTGTCGCCTCACAGCAAGAAGGTCCGGGTTCGAGCCCCATGGCCAGCGAGGGCCTTTCTGTGTGGAGTTTGCATGTTCTCCCCGTGTCCGCGTGGGTTTCCTCCGGGTGCTCCGGTTTCCCCCACAGTCCAAAGACATGCAGGTTAGGTTAACCGGTGACTCTAAATTGACCATAGGTGTGAATGTGAGTGTGAATGGTTGTCTGTGTCTATGTGTCAGCCCTGTGATGACCTGGCGACTTGTCCAGGGTGTACCCCGCCTTTCACCCGTAGTCAGCTGGGATAGGCTCCAGCTTGCTTGCGACCCTGTAGGACAGGATAAAGTGGCTAGAGATAATGAGATGATATATATATATATATATATATATATATATATATATATAGAGAGAGAGAGAGAGAGATTAAAAAAAACCAGACCATATATTGTCATAACTGACTGATCAGAATTGAGTATTTTAACGAGCCATGTGATAAACGTAGATATAAGTACAGTAATAATCTGGTAGGTTTGTTGTCACTTTTGATCATAATAACTGAAACTGACCAAATGCTGTCAGTCATAATAATTAAAAGAACAGTGGCTGTATATACTGTACAAGTCTTCCAAATTACCAACTATTTCTAGTCCTGTTAATCTCTGCAAAGAACCAACTGAAAGTATTAATCAATTCAAGAATGAACAACATTTTGTATAAGTTTGCTGTTCCGAGTTCTCATTTGCAGCTCAAATGGCAACAAAGAGCACAATGTACCTGCACTGCAAATACTTACAATTTTTATTCCTTTTCATCATCCATCATCCTTTTCAACTGCTTCAAGTTACATTTTTGCTATGGAACATCCATAAGACAAGTAATTTCCTGCAAGTGCTTACATTAGAGCACCTATAAACAGTCACTTCATTTGTGCTTTCCAGTTTTTCATGTTACTGAAAAACTGGAAAGCACAAAGTCCTCTGTCCCTGAGGTCCCTGAGACCTAACAAAGCTCTGCCATCTGATGCACTATCCATAAATGTTACAGGATTGTCTCCTGTGAATTCGCTGTTACTATAGGAATGATAGCGTATTAGAATGAGTGCATAAATATCAACCAATCATTTTTGCTACAGCAAGAGCTACTGCCAGAGTGGTGCTGTTATAGAAATTAATCTATAATTAATCTAAAATTAAACGCCTTCAGATTTAAACACATATTAAAGTCTGAGCTTCTATGCATCTGTATTATTAGAAACCTCAAGCTTTGTTTTCTTACCCCTTGTTTTCCATATACTTGATCTTTGACAGTTTGTTTGCATTGTGATTATGCCTTTTGCACATGTGGAATTGAGGCCTTTATCATGGAAGCCCACCTTCGTTGGGCTGGTCATGTGCTTCGTATGAGTGATGAAAGTTTACCTTGTGCTCTGTTCTGTGGTGAATTATCTGATTGTGTATGTCCTGTTGGTGCCCCAAAGAAACGTTATAAAGACCTGCTTAAGGGTTCACTTATTAAATGTGGCATACCGGGCTTTGAGAATCTTGCCAAAAACGGAGCTCAGTGGAGGGCAGTTGTAAAGGGTGGTGTGGCAAAATTTGAGGAAAAGTGGACTGTGGAGCTTAAGGAGAAGTGACGTTGCCAGAAGGAAAGGATATCAGCACCTGGAAGTTATCCTTCTGGTACTGTAAGTGTACTAAAGTCTGTGGGTCGGCAATTGGATTGTTAAGCCATCAAAGAATTCACGACAGTTGATACAGAACTTGGATCTATCGTGTGCGACAGCCAAACCAAACAAAAAAGATTATGTCTTTGCTTCAGCTAACCCTGTCTACTCTGTATTAACATCCTGCTCTGGACTATGGATTTGATTGTTAGAGTGCCCCAGATAAACTGTATGCTGAGTATGCACATTCGGTTCCTGATTACAACTACCACACATTACAAATTTAGAACCACTCCATATGTTTATGACGTGGGCGGCACGGTGGTATAGTGGTTAGTGCTGTCGCCTCACAGCAAGAAGGTCCGGGTTCGAGCCCCGTGGCCGGCGAGGGCCTTTCTGTGTGGAGTTTGCATGTTCTCCCCGTGTCCGCGTGGGTTTCCTCCGGGTGCTCCGGTTTCCCCCACAGTCCAAAGACATGCAGGTTAGGTTAACTGGTGACTCTAAATTGACCGTAGGTGTGAATGTGAGTGTGAATGGTTGTCTATGTGTCAGCCCTGTGATGACCTGGCGACTTGTCCAGGGTGTACCCCGCCTTTCGCCTGTAGTCAGCTGGGATAGGCTCCAGCTTGCCTGCGACCCTGTAGAAGGATAAAGCGGCTAGAGATAATGAGATGTTTATGAAGTTATGGAAAATTAATTATAGGCTAAATATTTTCAGGAGAAATAAATTCACTTAATGAGAGAGAGAGAGAGAGAAAGGCAGGCCGAGTTATACCCTTTGTGACTGATGCCTGTTGGGTGATATACTATGAGACATAAATACTCTCCTGAGTTCTACATGTGTTGACACACAGCTATGTTCATCCTAGTGATTACACATATCACAAAGGTCATTATATCAATAAAGCAAATAAATTTCAAAGAGATCAGGCTTTTGGCATGTAGCCTAGTTTCTGGCCTTCAGGGCACAAATACATGCAGCGTTGGAGTTAAAAGTTGAAATTCTTCCCTCACGACAGTCTAGTCGATTCATCCTTCAAGATCACAGACAAGAAAAGCATACAAAGCAAAAACTTGGACGGTGCTGTTATCAGTCATGGTCTAATCCACTCTGTCACCCTTTAAAGTCTCGGCTTAACAGTCAGTTATTTGATTTAAAATATATTTTTATATAATAGGGACGTACCAAATATGAATACGTTATTCAGAATGAAAAGCTAATGTACTCTAAACAGATATAAATACAGTACAAACCTGAATACGAGGCTCAGGAGCGGGGACAGGGGCAACAAAAGACTGGGAAAGTTGTGGAATTATCAAACAACACCTGTTTGGAACATTCTACAGGTAAACAGGTTAATTGGTAATTGGATAGGGTCAGCCGTGAAAAACTGTGTGGGCAAATAGTTCAACAGTTTAAGAGCAACATTTCTGAATGTACAATTACAAGGATTTTAGGGATTTCGCCATCGGGCAATCCATAATATCATCAAAAGATTCAGAGAATCCAGAGAAATCTCTACACATAAGGGGGCAAGGCCAAAAACCAACATTGAACTCCCATAACCTTTGATCCCTCAGATTGCACTGCATTAAAAACTGACATGATTTTATCAAGGATATTACTACATGGGTTTGGAAACACTACAAAAAACTGTTGATGGTAAACACAGTTCATCGCTGCACCTACCATGCAAATCTGCACATCTGTGAAGACACCATTAATGCTGAAAGGTTTGGGAGCAACATATGCTGCCATTCAGATGACATCTTTTACAGGGATGTCCTTGCTTATTCCAGCACGACAATGCCAAACCACATTCTGCACATGTTACAACAGTGTGGCTTCGTAGTAAAAGAGTGCGGGTGCTAAACTGACCTGCCTGCTTCCCGTTGAAAACGTGTGCCGTATTACAAAGCCCAAAATATGACAGTGGAGACTCCAGACTGTTGAGCAGCTTATATACACCATGCAAGAATGGGAAAGAATTTCATATTTAAAACTTCAACAATAACTGTCCTCAGTTCCCAAATGCTGACTGAGTGTTGTTAAAAGAAAAGGTGATATACAGTAACAGTGGTAAACATGCCCCTGTCCCAACTTGTTTGGAACATGTTGCAGGTATCAAATTCAGAATGAGTGTATATTTACAAGCGGCTAGAGATAATGAGATGAGATGAGATGAGTTTGAACATTAAATAGCTTATCTTTGTAGCGGCTTTGTATTTGGGGAAGCCATGGCCTAATGGTTAAAGAAGCAGTTTTAGGACCAAAAGGTCACTGGTTTGATTCCCTAGACCAGCAGGAATGTCTGAAGTGTCCCTGAGTAAGGCACCTAATTGCTCCCCAGGCTACTCTGGGTATGCTGTAAGTTGCTCTGGATAAGAGCATCTACTAAATGTCATGTATTGTATTCAGCTGAATACAAAAAGGATTTGCAAATCATTACATTCTGTTTTACACAGCATCCCAACTTTTTTGGAATTAGGGTTGAAACTGTTATCAATTATTCAGTAAGTGCACTGAAACTACCTGAAAAGTTCTATATTTACAAGCGGGAGGGATGTAATTCCTAAGAGTTTAAGTTTGAAAATGAAAGTCTTTCTGAAATGAAATGAAAATGACAAGCCATAAATCATTGACTGGTTTGGGAGTTAAAGGTGCACTCACCTCCTCGCCATTGTCATAGATGAGCAGGTCGAAGGGGATGGCGGCCACCATGTCAATGAGGAACCAGCCTTTGAAGTAGTGCACGGCGATGCGCAGCGGGTGGCTCACCACCTCGTCATTGGCATTGACATAAGTGGTGCGGAAATTGATGAGGATGTCGATGATGAACATGATGTCGACGACAAGGTCCACGTTGTTGAGCGGCTTGCAGTATGTGCAGGTATCGTTCTCCTTCTCTGAGACAAGCAGGAAGGCAGCACTGTATGGTGTTACAATGGCAGTGTAGATCACCAGGAGCAGAATCAGCCAGTCCCACACAGCCTTGAAGGGGCTGTAGTGCAGTACAGTCCACTTGTGGATGCGTGGTGCCTGGAGCTTGTATTCGGGAAGAACATCAGCGCCTAGTGACAGCACCTGTGGAAACACAAGTTGGCAAGGTTTTAAGGCAATGATGATTATTATTATTGATGTAAATTTAATTGTCTTGGGAACCCACTTACATTAGTCTTTAAAAAGGACTTTGTTTGTGGTCTTAGAAAGTAATTTCCAAAGTTTTGTTTGATAACCTCAAAATTCTACCTTATATTATGACTATTAATTTTTATGAGCTAATCGGAAATTCAGAAAGGAGTCCTAACAGTAATTAATATATATATATATATTAACAATACTATATATATTAAGGTGGCACGGTGGTGTAGTGGTTAGCGCTGTCGCCTCACAGCAAGAAGGTCCGGGTTCGAGCCCTGTGGCCGGCGAGGGCCTTTCTGTGTGGAGTTTGTATGTTCTCCCCATGTCCGCGTGGGTTTCCTCTGGGTGCTCCGGTTTCCCCACAGTCCAAAGACATGCAGGTTAGGTTAACTGGTGACTCTAAATTGACCGTAGGTGTGAATGTGAGTGTGAATGGTTGTCTGTGTCTATGTGTCAGCCCTGTGATGACCTGGCGACTTGTCCAGGGTGTACCCCGCCTTTCACCCGTAGTCAGCTGGGATAGGCTCCAGCTTGCCTGCGACCCTGTAGAACAGGATAAAGCAGCTGGAGATAATGAGATGAGATATATATTAATTATATACTCTCTCTCTCTCTCTCTCTCTATATATATATATATATATTACTGTGCAAAAGTCTTAGGCACCCTATTTTTTGTCATGCAAAATTTGCAATAGATTTCTATTTTAATTTTATGACTTCTACATTATCAAGTCAGTACAAAAACATCTTAGAGTCCAAACGTTCGCTTTCCAGCACAAAATTAAACATTATAGGAAAAAATGTTGTATCTGAGCAGCATATTCCATAAGAGAGCACTTTTCAGATTAAAAAAGAAAACATAATGACGGTTGCTGGGTTTTGGTGCAAAATGAAGAAGCGAGTGTGAGAGTCAAAGTGTCCAGAAGAACTGGGGCTGGTTCTGTAAGATGCTCAGTAAAACCTACAGCTCATTTCCTTATCAAACTGCACTCACTGTACCTGAGACTACTATTTTTTTTAAAGCAAAGGGTCGTCTCACACCAAATATTCACTTTGTTTCATTTAGTATGGTTTACTGCTGTTTATAGTATTTTTTTTTTTTTAATGGTGAAACATTTCATTTCATTATTTTGAAGCCATTTTTGGTCGACAGCATTTCTTTACATGTGCCGAAGACTTTTGCACAGTACTGAAATGAAAAGTCAACATATTTCGATGGAGATCTCACATTCTCATTCTCAACTGCTTGAATCTCTTAATCTCTTCAATTTAAGAACATTTGAAATCTGACAGTATTTAGATTTTGATCACATTTGACTGGTCAATTCAATTGCATGGGCTTAATCCAAATCTCAAAAACAAATCAGTTTATAACAACTGGGACCTAACATGTTTTGTCAGTGAAAAGTCAAAATATTACTGTACATATTAGACAAGTAAATAGACAAATATTATTGTACATATTTAAATAATGCTCATGAAAGAACAATATAGTCATAGAGCCCAGAACAATTCCCCTCCTCACCAGTAGAAGGCACCATCTGTTGGAGTCTCATCATCTCCTTATTTCCTGTTTCATGTTGACATTCTGGTTCTTTTTTTTTTAATCTACTTTATAGGTATATAAAATTGTCCTGCAGTGTTTATACATTAAGTCTTGTCATTCTCTTGAGTTGTGTAAGTTCTTAGGTATATTTTGCTCTTAGCCTCATCCATGTCTGTGCTATTTTATTACAACCTGTTGGATCACTCTGTTGGATTCTGCTTTGATGTTTGATGCTATTGCTGGGTTTCACGTGACGCCACATCCGCCTCATTAGTTATTCAAAACTTTAGCTGGTGGTCTCCCAAAGCTCAGTTGAAAAAGCATTTGTAAGGAGAATGTGCATTACTCTATAAAAAATGCCTTGCGCTTGCGTTGTTTTAGGTTGTTCGAATCGATCAAACCTTGAAACTGCTAAAAGTTTCTTCAGGGTTCCCCATGAACTAATAAAAAAGGATGAACGAACACAGGATTTCATAAAAAGATGTTGAGAAAGGTGGCTCTTGAACCTCTCACTGAAATCGAAGGGAGCCGAGTCGAAGCATGCTCGAGTTTGCAGTGATCACTTGGTGAAAGGTTTGTATCTCCCTCTCAGCTACGTCCTTAGTGCTTTCCAAGTACTTTTCTTGTTATGTGTCGCTATTTTATGGTACTTTTTTAGTCCCGAAGCGCTAAAGTCCCCAGCTGTTTCTTTGTTCACTCCTCACAAAGTCCATATGCATGAAGGTCATGACAAAATTCTTACCCAGCCGTACAGTTACAATGCGCCGTGATCACTTCTCCGTCTTGTTTAACTAAGATCCAGGTCTTTAAAGGGGTTTCTGATGATCTTTGTGAATGATTTACCTGAGAGATAAGAGCCAACACAAGTGAGAATCAAGCCAACTGTTGTTTCACTTCAACTTGCAGCGCTTTGTTGTAAAGACATGAACGAAAAGCTTAAAAAAACCCCACTTACACGGGCAAAAACACTACAGGATTCATTTGGCAGTGACTTGATACCGAGGTCCTTTACCCAGCCACATACAAAAAAGTTGTAAGCCTCCATACTCTTCCACGCTTTCATGTGTTTTGCGGTGTAGAAGGACGTCTGCAACACCAGATAGTTCAAGATGTCGGGGAACTCGACTGAAGGGTAGTTTTCGAGATCGGATGACAAATCCTTCTTTCCCAGACTGTAGGGGTCGATTCCATTGCACATAGCAATCTTCTGAATATATCTAAAGCCAGCAGTGGCTTCTAGATTACGAGCGTACTCTGATAAGTTATCGCTAGTTGTTTGCACTACGGCTGCCATTTCACTTCCGGTAAAACCACTAAGAAAAGTCACGGGACTGAAACCCAGCAATAACTGTGCCCCCCTCGATTTTGGTTTGTCATTCAGTAAACCCTGTTTTACAGCTGAAGGGGGCCCTGGCTGCAAACATTTGAGAACCTTTAATGAAAAAAATCCTGTCTCATACTGACTCAGACTTTGTACTGCTTCAGAAAAAATGGCCCTCATCCTTCTAATATGTTTCATTACACAAGCAATTTATTTGTCTACAATTATCCATCCATCCATCCATTATCAGTAGCCGCTTATCCTGTACAGGGTCGCGACCAAGCTGGAACCTATCCCAGCTAACTATGGGTGAGAGGTGGGGTACACCCTGGACAAGTTGCCAGATCATCGCAGGGCTGACACATCAAGACAAACAACCATTCACACCTACGGTCAATTTAGAGCCACCAATTAGCCTAACCTGCATGTCTTTGGACTGTGGGGGAAACCTGCAACATGCAAACTCCACACAGAAAGGCCTTCGACGGCCACTGGGCTCGAATCCAGAACCTTCTTGCTGTGAGGCGACAGTGCTAACCACTACACCACCGTGCCACCCTTGTCTACAAATAATGTATACAAATAATGTATTAGGGTCAGCATAGGTTAAAAAAAAAGGATCTGGGGAGAAGGGTAATATTCCAAGAAAAACACTCTGAGATTCCGAGATTAAAGTTGAAAATTTATGAGCAAAACCTCAGAAATGATCTGAGATTCTAAATTCATAAATATGTAAGTAACAACCTCAGAAATTCCAAGATTAAGAAGTCACTCACTCACACACACACACAGATACCCTGTCCACACTAAGGATTTTGTACCGATACGAAACCACTTTCGTACCGCAACACCTGTCCACACTAGCAACTATACCGGTACTGTAGCGGTATAACTGTATCGGTACGAAACCCACAAATGTAGGGTTTCGTACCGGTACAGTATCGGTACTGTAGCGCTTCGCTGTAGTGTGGACAGATGAAGCGGCTCTGTATCGATACAAATATAATGCGCAAGCGCAATGAACCATTCCTACGTCTTCCGGGTTATTCATACAATACAATACGCACACGCTTTTCAGCTGTAAATAAAACGTCAAAGTGGCTCAAAACGACCGTGGAGCTACATGGAGCAAAGAAAGGGAGAGGGGGAGGGAGGGAGGGGGAAAGAGGGAGGGAGAAAGGAGGAAGAGGGGAAAAGGGAGAGAAAGGGAGGGGAAGAGAAGGAAAGAGGGAGAAAGGGAGGGGAAGAGAAGGGAAGAGGGAGAAAGGGAGGGGAAGAGAAGGGAAGAGGGAGAAAGGGAGGGGAAGAGAAGGGAAGAGGGAGAAAGGGAGGGGAAGAGAAGGGGAGAGGGAGAAAGGGAGGGGAAGAGAAGGAAAGAGGGAGAAAGGGAGGGGAAGAGAAGGAAAGAGGGAGAAAGGGAGGGGAAGAGGGAGAAAGGGAGGGGAAGAGAAGGAAAGAGGGAGAAAGGGAGGGGAAGAGAAGGGAAGAGGGAGAAAGGGAGGGGAAGAGGGAGAAAGGGAGGGTAAGAGAAGGGAAGAGGGAGAAAGGGAGGGGAAGAGAAGGGAAGAGGGAGAAAGGGAGGGGAAGAGAAGGGAAGAGGGAGAAAGGGAGGGGGGAGAAAGGGAGATTGGTTTTCTTTGTTTCTTTCTCAACTGCCTCGCGCGTTTTATACGATTCGACTGAATAAATGACCACCAGAAATACAGACTGTACACTGACAACAAAAAGCACACACACGTTTCATCCGCCATATTCTCGGAAGGAAGTTACTCGGTAACCATGGAAACATTTCGCGCACGCGCATTTCAACTTCCGTGAAAGAAAACCGCAAACATTTCTCGCTAGTGTGGACAGATGCACTAAACTGTACCGCTATACTTTGTATCGATACAGTTATGCCACTTTCGTACCGGTATAAGTGTGAACACAGCAAGAAATAAACAAACAACAAAAAGCAAACAAACAAACAAAAATCCTTTCATGCTTCTAGGATGCCTAGCTTTCGATAGAGGACAAACAAACAAACAAACAAACAAACAAACAAAAAAGTGTTTCCGATAACTTTAGGCTCAGCCATTTCAACGTAAGAGACATTTGGGCAGATGAGAAGACTCTATGCACTGAAAGGAAACTTTCTGGGAAACTGCTTTTGCACAGTAATATACATTTATAAACAGCTAAGTCAAAAAAGACGCAGATAAACAAAGCTGTGCACTTTTGACATCCATCTCCTGTTGCATTCAGGAAGCACAACAATCAAGTGCTTCCTGGCGGTGGTGCATTCTGGGAAATATAGTTGAAAACCTCGTAACGCTTTATTCTTTTATATAACATAGACATAAGTGTTTTACTGGGAAATACGCCACTTGTATTTCTCATCCAAGCTACATCTGGGACATGGAGAACCACAACCATGACATAAATCTCTATATATCACTCATGGGCGGCACGGTGGTGTAGTGGTTAGCACTGTCGCCTCACAGCAAGAAGGTCCTAGGTTCGAGCCCCGGGGCCGGCGGGGGCCTTTCTGTGTGGAGTTTGCATGTTCTCCCCGTGTCCGCGTGGGTTTCCTCCGGGTGCTCCGGTTTCCCCCACAGTCCAAAGACATGCAGGTTAGGTTAACTGGTGACTCTAAATTGACCGTAGGTGTGAATGTGAGTGTGAATGGTTGTCTGTGTCTATGTGTCAGCCCTGTGATGACCTGGCGACTTGTCCAGGGTGTACCCCGCCTTTTGCCCATAGTCAGCTGGGATAGGCTCCAGCTCGCCTGCGACCCTGTAGAAGGATAAAGCGGCTACAGATAATGAGATGAGATGAGATATCACTCGTGAAGAAATCGATGAATTGTTTTGACAAATTTGGGTACTTTTTGTTTGTGAACATGCCTATATAATAAAAAGAATCTCACACATTGACTTGAAGATATGTAGTTCATCATCTCATGTTGTAAAACTTGAATTTTTATATGAAATACATCACGGATCTGAGTGACATATTTTCCGAAATTTCACTCTGATGACGTCACTCCCAGTGTTTTCCTGCTAACTCGACGTGCGTTGTCAACATGGTGAACTGGTTCAAAATTAAAATTCTTTTAATTAACTTATATATATAGTGGATGTATCCATATAATATAAAGAATATTACATGGTGGTGCAAAGATATGAAGTTTATCTTCTCGTGTTGAAAAATTTGTTCACTTCGCTCACTCGTGAAAAATCCATTCACCTCTCAAAGATAAACTTCACATCTTCACGCAACTGTGTAATATCCTCTATATATTGTGCAATGGAGGAATAAATACTGCATTTTCTACAACTCTCGGCTCAGCCGTGCCATCTGTGGTGTAATGACATTGATCCAGCCTCGCAAAGTGAAGCGATGTGGTTCCTTGGGGAAAAAAAAGCCATTATTTTTCCATTTTTTTCTTGTAAAATTATGACTTTTTAATCTCTGAATTTCAATTTTTTTTCTCATAAATTTGTGACTTTATAATCTGAATGAATATACAAGTTTTTCTCATAAATTTCTGACTTGAATCAGAATTTTTTTCCCCTGAGTATTACCTCGTCCCTCATCTCTGTATTTTTTTTTCTAAAACTGCAATGGCCCTAATACGTCGTCATAAAATGCAGACTTAAGATGCAGACAGCATTTTTCCTGTCAAATGTACAGCGGTGCTTGAAAGTTTGTGAACCCTTTAGAATTTTCTATATTTCTGCATAAATATGACCTAAACCATCATCAGATTTTCACACAAGTCCTAAAAGTAGATAAAGAGAACCCAGTTAAACAAATGAGACAAAAATATTATACTTGATTATTTATTTATTGAGGAAAATGATCCAATATTACATAGCTGTGACTGGCAAAAGTATGTGAACCTCTAGGATTAGCAGTTAATTTGAAGGTGAAATTAGAGTCAGGTGTTTTCAATCAATGGGATGACAATCAGGTGTGAGTGGGCACCCTGTTTTATTTAAAGAACAGGGATCTATCAAAGTCTGATCTTCACAACACATGTTTGTGGAAGTGTATCATGGCACGAACAAAGGAGATTTCTGAGGACTTCAGAAAAAGCGTTGTTGATGCTCATCAGGCTGGAAAAGGTTACAAAACCATCTCTAAAGAGTTTGGACTCCACCAATCCACAGTCAGACAGATTGTGTACCAATGGAGGAAATTCAAGACCATTGTTTCCCTCCCCAGGAGTGGTCGACCAACAAAGATCACTCCAAGAGCAAGGCGTGTAATAGTCGGCGAGGTCACAAAGGACCTCAGAGTAACTTCTAAGCAACTGAAGGCCTCTCTCACATTGGCTAATGTTAATGTTCATGTGTCTATCACCAGGAGAACACTGAACAACAGTGGTGTGCATGGCAGGATTGCAAGGAGAAAGCCACTGCTCTCCAAAAAGAACATTGCTGCTTGTCTGCAGTTTGCTAAAGATCACGTGGACAAGCCAGAAGGCTATTGGAAAAATGTTTTGTGGACGGCTAAGACCAAAATAGAACTTTTTGGTTTAAATGAGAAGCATTATGTTTGGAGAAAGGAAGACACTGCATTCCAGATTCCAGCATAAAAACCTTATCCCATCTGTGAAACATGGTGGTGGTAGTATCATGGTTTGGGCCTGTTTTGCTGCATCTGGGCCAGGACGGCTTGCCATCATTGATGGAACAATGAATTCTGAATTATACCAGCAAATTCTAAAGGAAAATGTCAGGACATCTGTCCATGAACTGAATCTCAAGAGAAGGTGGGTCATGCAGCAAGACAACAACCCTAAGCACACAAGTCGTTCTACCAAAGAATGGTTAAAGAAGAATAAAGTTAATGTTTTGGAATGGCCAAGTCAAAGTCCTGACCTTAATCCAATCAAAATGTTGTGGAAGGACCTGAAGCGAGCAGTTCATGTGAGGAAACCCACCAACATCCCAGGGTTGAAGCTGTTCTGTATGGAGGAACGGGCTAAAATTCCTCCAAGCCGGTGTGCAGGACTGATCAACTGTTACCGGAAATATTTAGTTGCAGTTATTGCTGCACAAGGGGATCACACCAGATACCGAAAGCAAAGGTTCACATACTTTTGCCACTCACAGATATGTAATATTGGATCATTTTCCTCAATAAATAAATTAGCAAATTTTTGTCTCATTTGTTTAACTGGGTTCTCTTTATCTACTTTTAGGACTTATGTGAAAATCTGATGATGTTTTAGGTCATATTTATGCAGAAATATAGAAAATTATAAAGGGTTCACAAACTTTCAAGCACCACTGTAATACATAATACAACAGTTAGTTCTGGTTCACTAATTTGATTAGTTGAGCAGTGCTTGAAGAGTGCTTTCTTAGAACTGTCCTGGGAAGTTTCGCTGTGTGTATCAGTCCGCTCGCTTGTGTTCACTACATTAATTCTCACTTTGTAGTTCGAAACGGTTACTACAATAGCGTGAGTAACATCGTCAGTGGACATGGCAAATTATACTTCTTCAGGAATATAACTTTTGACTTCAAATAAGAAAACTTGTCAGTTAAAGATGAAAAAGAAGAATGCTAATTTTACCGGAAGCACTTTAAACAGGAATGGACAAATCAATGTGAGCTCGCTGACATGCGACAAAGTGAGTGTGGCTTCTTCGGGAATCTATTTCCACTTGCAAAGCAAAAAGAAAGCCATATTGTGTCTGAAACATCACTTACTTTCCAGTATTAATTTATTGTTGATAGCGCTATCGTATAAAAGCAATATTATACTGAATATCTTCACAGCTCGGCCTACAACCTAGTGCCTGCTGTGAATCACAGCCATGCCGATATTGAGTAGAACTGCACTCCTGTATAACAACAATATCCTACAATCCTACAGTATTGCTTAAATGTAACATAAAAGCAAGACAAAATTTAACAAAATTGAAAATGCGGTGATATATGAATAAAAAATTGGCAATAATTGAAAAACATCTAAGACTAGTGTAGTATACTGCCAATATACTGCTTCATGAATAGTCTCAGTTATAATTATCACAAGATGCAAATTTGATTTCATTCATCTTATCTCATTATCTCTAGCCGCTTTATCCTGTTCTACAGGGTTGCAGGCAAGCTGGAGCCTATCCCAGCTGACTACGGGTGAAAGGCGGGGTACACCCTGGACAAGTCGCCAGGTCATCACAGGGCTGACACATAGACACAGACAACCATTCACACTCACATTCACACCTACAGTCAATTTAGAGTCACCAGTTAACCTAACCTGCATGTCTTTGGACTGTGGGGGAAACCGGAGCACCCGGAGGAAACCCACGCGGACACGGGGAGAACATGCAAACTCCGCACAGAAAGGCCCTCGCCGGCCCCGGGGCTCGAACCCGGACCTTCTTGCTGTGAGGCGACAGCGCTAACCACTACACCACCGTGCCGCCCCGCAAATTTGATTTAATTTCACAATATGCCTTCTACCCTCATTTGGCGGTTTATCAAATAGCACTCGATCCAGCACATCCCATTACTTTGCATTATAGTTTTCAGATCGTGCTCTGACAGCTCCTTTTGTGCACAATTTAACGTAGCCACAAGATACTAAATCAAAGTAATGAAAATGTGTGCAGGGTGTAAGCTATTTCATCACTCATAATTCGATATTTAAAATTGTTATACCAATATAATAATCTCACAGCTTTTGTTAATTCGCTGCTTACAGCTCACTTTATCCATAATCATCAACTATTCATTTTCAAGACAGAGTTAAAAATCGAAGAGTGAGTTAATCATTTCTCAGCATTATTTAATAGTAAGCAACATTTGAGAGTCTAGCACAACTGCAGGAGAGTGTGAGGAGGTGAGGAGGAGTGTGACTGCCGGCAGATCATGAGTGTTATGAGTGCTGTGCCATCAAGACACGTTCTCTGTGAATTAGCTGAAAGCTGTTTATTTTTTGGATGCAGTTTTCGGAAAATATAGGCGTAGGACCACACTCATCAGGATATCATTACTGTCTGTCTCACAGTGATGTTTTAGGCACTATACAGTATTTTAGCCCAGTGTCACTGTAATTATTAATAATGAATCATTCTCTGAAACCATGAAGATTATTTTTCTCCACGGATGTACAAACTGCTTCTAGCCACATCAGTCTCAGTAGTTGAGCTTTGAAGATCTCATCTCATCTCATTATCTGTAGCCGCTTTATCCTGTTCTACAGGGTCGCAGGCAAGCTGGAGCCTATCCCAGCTGACTACGGGCGAAAGGCGGGGTACACCCTGGACAAGTCGCCAGGTCATCACAGGGCTGACACATAGACAACCATTCACACTCACATTCACACCTACGGTCAATTTAGAGTCACCAGTTAACCTAACCTGCATGTCTTTGGACTGTGGGGGAAACCGGAGCACCCGGAGGAAACCCACGCGGACACGGGGAGAACATGCAAACTCCACACAGAAAGGCCCTCGCCGGCCCCGGGGCTCGAACCCAGGACCTTCTTGCTGTGAGGCGACAGCGCTAACCACTACACCACCGTGCCACCCTTGGGACGCTGTGTAAAACATAAATAAAAACAATGTGAAGGTTTGCAAATCACAGAAACCCTGTATTTCATTGAAAATAGTACAAAGACAACATATCAAATATTGAAACTGAGAAATTGTATTGTATTTTGAAAAATATATGCTCATTTTGAATTTGATGTCAGCAACACGTTTCAGAAAAGTTGGGACAGGGGCAACAAAAGACTGAAAAAGTTGTGTAATGCTAAAAAAACAAACAAACCTCATTTGGTTAATTGGCAACAGATCCGTAACATGATTGGATATAAAAAGAGCATCCCAGAGAGGCGGAGTGTCTCAGAAGTAAAGATGGGGATGGTTCACCGCTCTGAAAGACTGTGTGAGCAAACAGTGCAACAATTTAAGAATAACATTCCTCAATGTAAAATTGGAAAGAATTTGGGGATCACATCATCTATGGTACATAATATCATTAAAAGATTCAGAGAACCTGGAGAAATCTCTGTATGCAAGAGACAAGGCTGAAAACTGACACTGGATGCCTGTGATCTTCAGGCCCTCAGGAGACACTGCATTAAAAGCAGACACGCGTCTGTAGTGGAAATGACTGTATGGGCTCAGGAACACTTCAGAAAACCATCATCTGTGAAAACAGTTCATGACTGCATCCACAAATACAGGTTAAAACCAGATATAAACAATATCCAGAAACACCGCCACCTTCTCTGGGCCCGAGCTCTTTTACAATGGACTGAGGTGAAGTGGAAAATTGTCCCGAGGTCTGACAAATCAAAAGTAGAAATTCTTTTTAGAAATCATGGACACCATGTCCTCCAGGCTAAAGAGGAGAGGGACCATCCGGCATGTTATCAGTGCACAGTTCAAAAGCCAGCATCTGTGATGGTATGAGGGTGCATTAGTGCACATGACATGGGGAGCTTTTACATCTGGGAAGGCATCATTAAGACTGAATGATGTACAGTACTGTATATACGTTTCAGAGCAATATGCTGCCATCCAGACAAAATCTTTTTCAGGGAAGGCCTTCCTTCTTTCAGCAAGACAATACCAAACCGCTTTCTGCACATATTAAAACTGCATGGCTCTGTAGTAAGAGAGTCTGGGTACTAAACTGGCCTGCCTGTTTGGTGCATTATGAAGCGCAAAATATGACAAACGAGACCCCGAACTGTTGAGCGACTGAAATTGCATATCAGGCAAGAATGGGACAACATTTCTCTTTCAAAACTACAGCAATTGGTCTCCTCAGTTCCCAAATGTTGATGGAGAGTTGCTAAAAGTAGAGGTGATGCAACACAGTGATAAACATGCTCCTGTCCCAACTTTTTTGAAACATGTTGCTGACATCACATTCAAAATGAGCACATTTTTCAAAAAACAATAAAATTTCTCAGTCTCAGCATTTGATATGTTGCCTTTGTACTATTTTCAATGAAATATAAGGTTTCCATGGTTTGCAAATTCTTGCATTCTGTTTTTATTTTTAGTTTATACAGCATCCCAACTTTTTTGGAATTGGGGTTGTAGGCTCAAGGAGTCTGAGTGGCAGTTTAAATATTCAACTATTATTCTCATAAGGTATTGGAATCATAAGTACAGGTGACATGTGTATCCCTACCACCGACGTGCTTGTTCAGTATGTCTGAATTAAACAGTTATGATCTCTGTAGTCAGATCAGCTCTTCCCAGTGGTATATCCATTAACCTGCCCATTAAATCTATTAAACCAGATATATGGAGGCACAACCTTCCTTTGCTCTTTTGCAGTGAGTCAGATGAAATAAGTGTAAGTTCTTCAAGAGGTTACCAGGTCTTTTACTCATGCTGATTCACAGCATAGTAAGGCAAGTGTAGTTTTTATAATCAGTTCGTCTGCAATCCTCATTGAAAGAAAAAAAAAATCCTGAGACTGATCTTTATATAACTGTGACTCATGGAGGCAGAAATGTCCCTTCGTCCAGAGCTTTTGACTTTTCTGTGTTTCCGCACAACAGCTGTGCTGACAGGTGCTGGACTACCCGTGAAAAGGCCAAACAGGTGCCACGAGCAACACACTGCCTGCACTTTTACACCAAAGACTGAATGTAGCCTGAAATATTAAAAAAGGTGTTTTAACTGCACAGAAAATGTTTTCTGCAAATACAGCCTCATGGTGCACTGAACCACTGTAGAACCCGACCGGTCAATCATGTTGAGGTCCGAATTGATTGATATAGCGCCCTGCAACCAGATCCAGCCTGCGTGTATACTGGGTATGTAGCACACCAGTTCATGGTGTAATCATTTACGAGACAAACAAACTGAGTTTTCTGTCTTAATGGCAAACTTAATGAAAGTAAGCAAAGCACAGCAATTAAATTCTTCATACATACCAAAAATGGCTTCTAAAACAACTGTTGATGGTGTTACGGTGCTAAAATGTGACTGCATATATATATATATATATATATATATATATATATATATATATATATATATTAGTGCTGTCAAGCGATTAAAATATTTAATCGCGATTAATGTCGCAACTGTCATAGTTAACTCGCGATTAATCGCAATTTAATCGCACATTTTTGTCACATGAAAAACCATTGTAATTCTCTTATCAGCATAAAAAAGTGAATGGGCTTGTTCTGTACCAATGTTTTTTTTATTGCAAAGCATAACACGTCTCGACACAACCACTGCAAAGTGAAACCTAAGCCGAGCACCGGCGCGGGGCTAGCAAGAGAACCATGAGTGAAATGATCTACTGCTTGAGTTAGTCTACAACTCTAAATCAGAGGCTTGACAGGCTTGACATGCTTGATTATAATATAAAGTACACTATTATATTAACTTTAAGTTGTTCGTTGATAAATATTGCATTGAATCTGATCTTTACTGTTTCAGCTCACTTAACACATTTTGTACTTTTACACTTTCTGCCTGTTGATGCGTCGCGCTGTCCAATCAGAGGCGGCCAAATTTGCATATTACAGGAAGGATTTCTGGGATAGCATTGAGTTTACAGTTCAGAGGGATCTGGCTTCTTTAGACGCTGTCTTCTTAAAACTGAATAAATATTTATAAAGAGCCAAATGAGCCAGTCTTTTGAACGGCTCTTTTCAAAGAACGGATCACAAAGTTGTGGATCCCATCAAAGAGCCATAAATCCCATCTCTACTAGTGCGCCCTGCCCGCGCTGGTTCTTTGGGGGAGGAGGGCAGAGGACTCTGGCTGTGCGGGGCGTGGCATTACAGTCTAGCTGCTATCGGTTTTCTAAGCAAAGTCTCTGTTGCAAGTTCTTGGCAGTTTCAAAAGCTTATGAAAAACCTACATCATGTCACAGAGCGTTAATCTCGCGATAAAAAAATTATCGCCGTTAAAATTGAGTCAAGTTAACGCGTTAATAACGCAACATTTTTGACAGCACTAATATATATATATATATATATATATATATATATATATATATATATATATATACAGTAAATCCTCTAATACTGGCCTGTATTCCATTACTGGCCGGGACTCTAATATTGGCCGGTCTCGCTGTCGGAGGAGGTAAATAATGGCCGGACTCTAATACAGGCCGGGGCTATAACCAACGATGTTTCTGAGATCATAGTGGCCTTACACAATCGTTCCGATCTGAAAGACAATTGTGATCAGTGGCGCCGCCAGGCGTATGGCCGTACGCACTAGGCGTACCTTGGGGAGAGAGATATTTTTTTTTATTTATAATTGTTACCTGAATGCTTTGGCAATGCAACATAATTTGAGAAAGAGAGAGAGAGACGTGTGTGTGCCGGCGCATTTATGTGCTTCAGGAGTGGGCGGGGTGTGCGTGACCAAGAAAGCTCATTGGTCAATGCAGATATACTTTTCTTGCACCACTGAGATTCTCTCCAGTTTTGAGAAACGGAGACAGACAGTCGTCAGTAGTCAGAGCTTGTGCGAGAATTTATTGAGAAGCGAGTCAAAAATGAGTAAACGAACCCTGAAACAAACGAGCTTGTTTCAGACTTTTACGAAAAAGTCCAAAAGCAGTGATCCAGGGGTGTCATCTGCTTGCCAGTCCTCTCCAGTATCAGCTAGTAACACGGCACCGGCAGCTTCCACTCCTCCGCAACCGAGCAGCAGTACGCTGCAGCTGGATGCTAGCTCAGTTCCTTTGAGGGAATTGCCTTCATCTACCTCTGAGTTTGAAACTAGCCATACATCCAGTGAATTTCATATAAGAACACCTACATCTCCCCATGTCCCTTACGATCAGAAGTAGATGGTTGCTCCACCTTGCTGACAAATGAGCCATCAGATAGCTTTACTAATGAGCCACGAGTCAGCCCGCTATCACTGACATCAGATTTATCACACATAGGTAAACTTCAACCAGATGCCTTAAAATGTGCACCGGACTCTGTAAAGCTCAATGTCCTACAGAACCGCATCAAACCAGACAGAGGGTGGGTGGCTCCTTCTACTCTGATTTTCGGTAAACTCAGAAAAATACCCGAGGAGTTTTTCAGCGAGTCTATGTACCCCACGTTGCGCTACAGTGTGTGTCAGAGTCGTGCGTGCGGTAGTGCTGAGCAAGTTCACTAGATTCTAATCGAGGCTATAAAGAGTTTATTGTTTATTGTCGTGTGTAGTTCACATATGTTGTTCAAATATCAGCCTGTGTTCATGGAAGGCTATTGTTCAATTTCAAGTTAAAGTTCTATCGTTGTTTTGTGTATAAGCCTATAGATCGACTCTTCATAGAAACTGCAGCACGCAAGCGTTTTTTTTTTTTTTTTTTTGGGGGGGGGGGATTACACCGCTAGTGCGTACCTTACAGTTCAACCCTGCAGGCGCCCCTGATTGTGATTACCGGTAGGTCTGGTGGTAACCAGGCAACCAAGCATCAACCTATTTTATAGGTTCAAATAGACACAAAATCTCGTTTTTATTCATTCCACTGGTAGTCTGTTTTGCTCAAATAGAAATAGAGGCCTGCCTCTAATTCTGGCCTCCTTCCAATAATGGCCTGGACCAAGATGCACTTGAGTGAAATAAAGGCCCCGGCCTATATTAGAGGATTTACGGTATATATATAAGCCCTGGGTGCTGATTAATAACTATAAATTTGGGAATGATCAACCAGTTAATTTAACCAACTGGTTGCTCATTAACCATATGTAGCAAAAAAACAAACTAACTATTATTTTTGGTAAGAAAATCTGATTGGTTGAACCGCATTCCAGATCATAAAATCCTCAATATACATTACCAGTCAAAAGTTTGGACACACCTTCTAATTAAATGTTTTTTTTCTTTATTTTTATTAATTAAAATACTCCTCATGTCTTAAAGTAATGATGGATGTCGTTTCTCTTTACTTGCTTGAGCGATTCTTGACATAATATGGATTACTACAGTTGTGGAATAGGGCTATTTACTGTATTATTATTTACTGTTTGATCTCAAACACATTAAGACGGCAAGAAATTGCACTAATTAACTTTTGACAAGGGACATCTGTTAATTGAAAAGCATTCCAGGTGACGACCTCATGAAGCTGGTTAAGGCAGCTGGGCCATAGAAGGTTCACGCTGCACGCTGCACACGTGTAAAGAAAAGTGGACAAACGTAGCATGACTTGCTCTGGGCCATAGAACGGCGTTCACGTTGCACGCTGCACACTTCACGCGTGAAGCGAGAAATGAACATGCACACTTTTTTCTAGGCGTGAAGATGGAAATTCCAGTCAATGCATGCGGTCACTGCCGCGCCAGCCAATCAGAACGGGTCTAGGGAGATAACTCTATGCTTTCAGGGGAAAACTTCAGAAAAAATATAATTGAATGGTATAATTGAAAAATAGTTCTTCATCGGGATTGTCAAGCAGATTATAGAATGTTCGGTGAAATTCACCACGGGTTTCTCTCAGAAGGAAGTGTTCTCGGCTCCAAATTCTGTTCCTTTTTCTCTTCCTCTGTCTCAGTAAAAGCAGAATGAGGCAATCGTCGTCATCCGAAGAGTCCGTATTGTTGGTTACTCGGTCAAAGTAGAACAGACGCAACACGTGAACATCCAAGCATGAAGTTTAATGGCCCAGGGTCCGGTTCTTCACGTGAACGTGTAGCGTGCAGCATGCAGCGTGAACCTTCTATGGCCCAGCTGCCTAATGCCATGTACACACGTAGCCGGGTATTTTTAAAACCGAACATTTTCCCCCCCTCCGTTTATAAAAATGTTTTATCCACACCACCTCGTCTTCGAAAAAAATCCCTTCCACACATAACCGAACATCTGCGTTTTCAATCACATTCATAAGCATTCCAAACCTGTAGATGTCATTATTTCCCCAAATCCTACCCCCTAATCACATCGCCTGTGCTCTTGGAGCAGTAGTTGGGCTTCTAAAATTAAACATGTAAATAGCACCTGCACAATAATTAACGCTTTCAAGGCACTACTCCGATCTATTACTCTTTAGCTAGCCGCACACTACGCCGATTTTCAGCGTACCGAGCCAACTGAAGTCGCGAGTCAGGCGTAAAGACTAGTTTTCGATGGTACCGACTCATCTCACAGCCGATTCGAAAAACTAATCGGGAGCCAGACTGATCGGCGAGAGTCGCTAGCAATAGCCAATTATATCTTTCGCATATAACACGTGACATCATTAAACACAATTTCTAGCGTGAGAAATACGTGTTGGTAGCACCTAATGCAGGTATATACTGTAATTCCATAGACTGAAGCTTTATCCATAGACACAGTGGGCTGGAAAGCCACTCTGCTCAAGTTGTGTGGCTGAATTCCAAATCGCTTTAACTCCCCTATATAAGTGCACTATTTAAGGTTGGGAATAATAGCTCATGCAGCCTAGATAGTGCGCTACATATTCCATGTTGTGTCATTTGTAATTCAGCCTGTAGCATCTTCAAGTGTTGGATTTAACAGTAACGATATCCAATAGCCAATCACAAAGCTATTAAGTTGTCACGTGTCACTTCAATCGCGACTGCACTCGTCAACAGTCGGGGGATATGTGCGTGCCCTGTCGGGAGTCGGCTCTGAAATGGGTCGGTTCGGTACCGCGTGGATCGCCGTGGTGTGCGGCTAGCTTAAGTCCATGCTTAATCTGGCTTCTGCAGTAAACAAAGGTCGCACGTTTGACGTCAGGGCAGAGTTGTTGTCATTTTTTTGGTGCAGATTGTGACGTTCTAAAACGCAAACCTCCGGTTATCTCTGTCTACACGAAAAGGCATACACGGAGTTTTCAAAAATCTTCACTTTGCCCGGAGTTTTTTTAAATATTCGTTTTTGATGTGTTTTCATGTGGATGACAGGCCAAAACGTAGAAAAATATCTTCGATTTAGCAGATACCCGGCTACGTGTGGACGGGGTCTAAGATAATGCCAATAGTGTGCAAAGTGTCATCAAGGTAAACGCTGGATACTTTGAATAATTGAAAATATCAAACATATTTTATTTTTTAACACTTTTTTTGCTTACCACATAATTCCATATAGAGTGGCATGCAAAAGTTTGGGCACCCTTACTGAAAATGTCCGTTACTGTGAATAGTTAAGTGAGCAGAAGATGAATTGATCACCAAAAGGCATAAAGGTAAAGATGACACATTTCTTTTCAGCATTTTCTGCAACATTTGTGTATTATTTTTGTTTTGTACAATTGGGGAGTGAAAAAAGAAAAGGAACACCATGCGAAAGTTTGGGCACCCCAATACATGTGAGTTCTCAGGTAACTTTTACCAAGGTTCCAGACCTTAATTAGCTTATTGAGATGTGGCTTGTTCAAATTCTTCATTAGGAAAGGTCAGATGATGCAGATTTCAAAGCTGTATAAATTCTCTGACTCCTCAAGCTTGTCCCTAAAATCAACAGCCATGGGCTCCTCTAAGCAACTCCCTGGCATTCTGAATGATAAAATAATTGATGCTCACAAAGCAGGAGAAGGCTACAAGGACATAGCAAAGTGTTTTCAGGTAGCTGTTCCCTCAGATCGTAATGTTATTAAGAAATGGCAGTTAACAGAAACTGTGGAGATCAAGGTGAGGTCTGGAAGATGAAGAAAACTTTCTGAAAGAACTGCTCGTTGGATTGCTAGAAAGGCAAATAAAACCCCCTGTTTGACTGCAAAAGACTTTCAGAAAGATTTAGCAGACCCTGGAGTGGTGGTGCACTGTTCTACTATGCAGCGACACCTGAACATATGACCTTTATGGAAAAGTCATCAGAAGAAAACCTTTCCTGCGTCCTAGCCACAAAATTCAGTGTCTGAAGTTTGCAAATGAACATCTAAATAAGCCTGATGCATTTTGGAAGCAAGTCCTGTGGACTGATGAAATCAAAATAGAACTTTTTGGCCACAATGTGTAAAGGTATGCTTGGAGAAAAAAGGTTGCCAAATTCCAGGAAAAGAACACCTCTCCAACTCTGAAGCATGGGTGTGGATCGATCATGCTTTGGGGTTGTGTTGCAGCCAGTGGCACAGGGCACATTTCATTGGTCGATGGAAGCATTGATTTGAATAAATGCCAGCAAATTCTGGAAGCAAACATCACACCATCTGTAAAAAAGTTGAAGTTAAAAAGAGGATGGGTCCTACAATAAGACGATGATCCAACACACACCTCAAAATCTACAATGGAATACCTCAAGAGGCCCAAGCTGAAGGTTTTGCCCTGGCCCTCACAGTCCCCTGACCTAAACATCATTGAAAATCTGTGGATAGATCTCAAAAGAGCAGTGCATGCAAGACAGCCCAAGAAACTTGTAGAACTAGAAGCCTTTTGCAAGGACGAATGTGTGAAAATCCCCCAGGAAAGAACTGAAAGATTATTAGCTGCCTACAAAAAGTGTTTACAAGCTGTGATACTTGCCAAAGGGGGTGTTACTAGGTACTAACCATGCAGGGTGCCCAAACTTTTGCTTCGGGCCCTTTTCCTTTTTTGTCATTTTGAAAATGTAAAAGAAGAAAATAATATTTTTTTTGCTTAAAATATAAAGGGAATGAGTCATCTTTAACTTTATGCCTTTTGGAGATCATTTCATCTTCAACTTGCTTAACTGTTCACAGTAACAGCAATTTTGACCAGGGGTGCCCAAACTTTTGCATACCACTGTATGTTCCATATGTTATTTCATAGTTTTGACGTCTTCAGTATTGTTCTACAATGTAGAAAATAGTTAAAATACAGAAAAACCTATGAACTTGTACTATATGCACTCCTGTGACTGAATCACAGTAAATGAATTGTGTATTAATTAGGTTTTAAATCAATAAAACCTTGACACATAAGCCATTTTTCTGTCCATACATTGTTCAGCAAACAAAGCTTATTGTTAACAGACTACATTGTGTCACGGAGGGATTGTCTCATCTCATCTCATCTCATCTCATTATCTCTAGCCGCTTTATCCTGTTCTACAGGGTCGCAGGCAAGCTGGAGCCTATCCCAGCTGACTACGGGCGAAAGGCGGGGTACACCCTGGACAAGTCGCCAGGTCATCACAGGGCTGACACATAGACACAGACAACCATTCACACCTACGGTCAATTTAGAGTCACCAGTTAACCTAACCTGCATGTCTTTGGACTGTGGGGGAAACCGGAGCACCCGGAGGAAACCCATGCGGACACGGGGAGAACATGCAAACTCCGCACAGAAAGGCCCTCGCCGGCCACGGGGCTCGAACCTGGACCTTCTTGCTGTGAGGCGACAGCGCTAACCACTACACCACCGTGCCACCCCGGAGGGATTGTTTATTGTGAATATTAATAATAATAATAATTTATACTGCTGGTCACTGTTCCCCCCAAAACAAACAAACAAACCCCAAAACAAAAAAAAACCCCTTTGCATTGTACCTAAGAACACCCTTACCTATGACCCCCAAACAGTCTCTCAGATCCTACTGACTTCCCCCTTATTTGGTCTTGGCCTATTCCTACCCACCCACCATCTCTCCCCTATCATACAACAGCTAACAACCAAGAAGTATAAAGACTAACACATGCTTCCTCTGAGACACATGACGGCAAAAGCTGAATATGGAACAAGAACACGCTATCTGCCCGCTTTCACATTCATGAGTTCTCAGACACCCACAATTAGCTAGTGTTGCTGTAACTGACAGGGGAGAGATAGCGCGCCATCCCTCCCACCCACAGGACGTGATTGGCATGGCACAGTTTGTTCTCTTGACTTGTGACAGCTTAGCATCAGGATTTAAACTTGCGACCTCTCGTTGATAGCTGAACTCGTCTTCCACCACTCAGGAGCCCTGATCGCTTCATTTTAATTGATATAATACTGACGTGATCAAATTGAATGATATGAAACCTGATGGCTTCATGTACACTTTTAACTGTCATAGGCAGTGTTTTATAACTAATCATTTCACGCTAACAGTATTTTACACAATATAACCAATTGAAAAGTGTCCATATGTATTACTGTGATAAACCCAGATTACATTATAATGCTAACTTGGAACTATTTTTAGCTCATCCAGCCGACAGGCAGTGAGTTTATGCCATCATGTGTTGTCTGTTGTCCATCCATCTGGCGTCATCCACACTTCACGAAAATTGCTTCTTCTCTCTCAATTCTTCACTGATTTTGATTCTTTTTGGCAGGAAGGTCAGTCTGCCTGAGGTGCATATAACTTCTACCCAGATTTGCATAATTGCAATTAATAATGAAGATATGGAGTAATTAAGCCCTAACGAACAGTTTCCACACAAATCACTTCTTCTCCCTCAATTCTTCAGTGATTTTTATTCTTTCTGGTATGAAGGTAGGGGTACCTAGGGTGCATATAACTTCTACCCAGATTTGCTTAATTACAATTATTAATGAAGTTATGAACTAATTAAGCCTTAATGAGCAGTTCAACAAAAATCGCTTCTTCTCTGTCAATTCCTCGCCATTTTGGATTCTTTCTGGCAAATAGGTTGGTATTCCTAGGGTGTATACAGCTTCTATATATAACTTGTATATACAGTAGTGTATATAGCTTGCAACATTTATTGTGCAAGGTGGCCCACTTTAGATCGTTCCTTCCGGACTAGATGGGGCCGGAGTGAGCTATGCCGTCACTGACGGTCTTGTTTCTTTTGCTGTGAAAATCAATATGAAAATCAATAGAAAAAAAGATTTAAAAAGTTGAGAATAAAAAAAAACCACACACATAAAACAAAAGTTTTTTTTAGTTTCACTGAGGAAATTTCTACAAGTTCCATATACAAATCTCCAGCACAAGTTTTTCTTGGTATATAGGAAGCTGCCTAGAAACAAAAATACTATTATGCCTCCCAATAACCCTTAAGAAACCCTTTAGTCTGAAGGTGGTGCCTGATATATTGGTGTCACTGTTGCCTCACAGCAAGAAGGTTCTGGGTTTGAACCTTGTGGCCGATTGGAGCCTTTCTATCTAGTTCTTCCTGTACCTGCGTGGGTTTTCTCTAGGTGTGCTAGTCCCCCCACAGTCCAAAGACATGCAGATTAGGTCAACTGGATGCTCTAAATCTACTCTAAATTGTCCATAGGTGTGATTGATTGTTCATCTATATGTTAGCCCTGCAAAAGACTAGCGACCTGCCCAGGGTGTACCCTACCTCTCGCCTGAAGTCAGCTGGGATTGGCTTTGGATTCCCTCATGACCCTGATGGATAAGTGGTAGAGAAAATGGTTTGATATCAGAAAAATACTACAAGGGTTTTTATGATCATGTCACCCCAAGACAGTGATATGAAATGATATAATTTTATAACATCTTTTGAATTTGAGTCCATTTTCCCCTACAATGCAAAATCAGCAAACAGGTGTTGGGGTCGGCGGCACAGTGGTGTAGTGGTTAGCGCTGTCGCCTCACAGCAAGAAGGTCCGGGTTCAAGCCCCGTGGCCGGCGAGGGCCTTTCTGTGCGGGGTTTGCATGTTCTCCCCGTGTCCGCATGGGTTTCCTTCGGGTGCTCCGGTTTCCCCCACAGTCCAAAGACATGCAGGTTAGGTTAACTGGTGACTCTAAATTGACCGTAGGTGTGAATGTGAATGGTTGTCTGTGTCTATGTGTCAGCCCTGTGATGACCTGGCGACTTGTCCAGGGTGTACCCCGCCTTTCGCCCGTAGTCAGCTGGGATAGGCTCCAGCTTGCCTGCGACCCTGTAGAACAGGATAAAGCGGCTAGAGATAATGAGATGAGGTGTTGGGGTCGAGTGAGACAGTGAAATCATGGCCTCTCTGACACATTTAGCTAATGGCCTGCTGGAGCATGATGAAGGGGAGGAACTGAGTGCTAACCCCAGGACTAAAATTCCCTCTGACTCATTCACTGCTTGCTTTTCTCAACACAGCTGCACTGTTAAATGCGACATCACAAACACGCACTGGCTTTCATTGTAATGCAGCCCACCTTCCCATGCATGAGTGAAATGTGTGAAAATATTTGACTTTTGGATGGATGGCTCAGGATTTCTTTCCGGAATAGTTTTTTTTTTTATATTAATAAATGGCAAATTAACATACCTTGAAATTAGCCCAACTACATTATGTAAAATCTAAATTGTCAAGTAATGCTAATAATATTTTAGACCTCACCTGGAGCTTTTCCATACTTCTCTAAATATTCCATGTCGAGCAAGTTAAAAAAGTAAAAGGAAGTGTTTTGTTATCAAATCTTAAGGCCAGAAGGCTTAACTTCCATCCAGAAAGCTTGAGCACAATAGCTTTTAAAGGCTTTGACAGCCTTGCTAGCCCAGCTAAATTCTCCAGCTCAAGAAATGAGAGCACTGACCTCATGTCACTCCTCTCTTCATGTGCCAGAGCCAGCACACTTGTCTCAGCCCTCACTGTTCATCACATCTCACTTCCCAGAGGCCCAGACCAGCAGGGTGTCTGGGTTCAAGCCATACCCGTGTGTGAAGCTCTTTTTTTTTTATTTGCAGCAGATTTTTTTTTTTACTTCTTTGTGTAAAAAAGGACTCCCTAGTGAACTCCAAAAATGTCAAAATGAAATTTCTAGGAATACTCAGCATTGTGGTTTTATTGCCTTTGACAAATAATAATTCATCCAACATGTTCCTTCCTTCCTTCCTTCATTCATCATTCTGCACAATCCAGGTCAGGGTTGCTTCCAACTGGTTGTGAAGCAGGAACACACCCTGTATGGGGCACCAGTCCAACATAGGGCACCATGCACACATACAATCACACACTCATTGACATCTAGGGACAATTTTACATCGCCAATCCACCTTTCAAGCATGTTTTTGTGTGGTGGGAAAAAACCCCCAAAACAAACAAACAAACAAAACCCATGGACATGCAGAGGACATGAGAAACTCCAGACAGACAGTAACCCAAGCTCAGGGTCATACCAGAGACACTCTGGGCCACCACATTGCCAATCCAACAGTTTGCTAAAAGCATTTGTTTTTTCATTTAAAATGAAAATGTAAAACTGTACAGTATAATCTGGGGAGAACTTCCGTCTTTGAAATTACCTTCTAACTTAATGATCCTGATGTATATGCTATTGAAAAGCCATGTTAGATCTCATCTAAGGTATCAGCTTCAAAGAGCCACCTCTATAATGGATTTAATAACCAGGTCTGATGCTTTTTGTCTTTATTTTTCTATCTACAAAAAAAAAAGGCCTCTCAGTCTTACACTACAAGAGAGAGACTGCAGACATGAATTATAGATTTGATTTCTGCTATTTCTAGCCATTTCTAGATGAGCCAAAAATGCTACACATCAAACACAGTCAGTGCCCAGGGAGCGACGGCCTCCATTACCAGAGTTCGGTGGTGGAGCAACTTGTAATGACAAACACTTTCTCTGTCCAAAAGCACTGATACCCCTTTTCCACCAAATCAGTTCCAGGGCTGGTTCGGGGCCAGTGCTGGTGCTGGTTCACAACTCGTTCAACTTGCGAGCCAGCTGAGAACCAGTTTGCTTTTCCATAGCTCACGGTGCTAAGGCAAGCCACGTCATTACGTCGCTGTATACGTCAGTTACGTCGTTGTATACGTCAGTTACGTCGCTACGTTTGCATAAACCTTGACGCGAATATCGAAGCAAAAACAACACGGAAGAAGCAGCAGCAACAACAACAACAACAATAATGGATGACTTCGCGTTTGTACAGCTGCTGCTTCTCGTCGCTTAAAAATGGCGATCTTTCGCGGTCTTGTTACTGTTGTTGGTCTTAACAACTCCGCCCCCCCGCTGACGTAAGCGGTTCTTTCCTCTGGCCCAGCAGAGAGTTGGTGCTAGCCTGGAACCGGTTTTTCTGGCCCCAGAGCCAGTTCTTTGTCAGTGGAAACAGAAAACCCGGTTCCAAACTAAGCACTGGCCCCGAACCAGCCCTGGAACTGCTTTGGTGGAAAAGGGGCATGAGAGTACTGAGAGTAATGAGGGTAAAGATCACATGGTCTCTTACACGATGCCTCTGACTTTACTTGTACTGTAATGGGGGTTTGGATGATCGGCTCTCATAAATTAGACTCTTCGGTTTTTTTATTTTTACGATATTCAACAAGGTTAGCATTCTGTGAGCTTTCGTTTTTAGCCAATTAAAGTTTTTTTGTCAGAGAAGAACAGCGCTGGTGCATGTAAATGCAGTTTGGAATTTACTGGAGACAGTACTCAAAAGCAGGGTGGCATGGTGGTGTAGTGGTTAGCACTGTCGCCTCACAGCCAGAAGGTTCTGGGTTCGAGCCCAGTGGCTGATGGGGGCCTTTCTGTGTAGAGTTTGCATGTTCTTCCCGTGTATGTGTGGGTTTCCGTGAGAGTGACCCTGTCTCTGAAATTATTCACTATTTAAGGAGTTCTATATTCAGGACTATATAGTGAGCTTATTGGTAAAATGAAAAAAAAAACACTTTCAGATACTACTCCGCCACGTCATTACTGTCGCACAATTAAAACGTGCCATATCAGTCGGCTGATGGGTTTTCAAAATAATAAATACATGCATGTATTTTTGTGATAAATACATATTATACTGAATGTGTTTCCCACATTAATTAATACGAAATACTATGTGTCTGCTGCATCTTTCAGTTCTTTTAAACCAAGGCTGAATACTTTCTTCTTTGCCGCTGCCTTTTATTAAATCAAATTTGAGGCTTTTGATTAATTCCTCGCTCTGCACTGTAACTTTTATTCTGTCGTCTGCCATCTTTCTTTCAGCGCGACCACAATGCATGATGGGATATATTGCTTGGTTAGTGACCATCGGTTGTACACTACTTTTTATGGAGCGTTGTGGGATAGTACGAATCCACTATATAGAGTATAATAATTCTCACTGTACATTCGGACAGCACTACAAAACGATGAACTCACTATACAGTCCACTATACAGTATAGTGAGGAGTGAGTGAGGTTGCTGGGAAATGTAGTCTGTGGCAGCCATTTTCTTAGGCCACAGTGTGTTCTGGGAAGTGGACTTCTGAGTGCTTTCTAGTATAAAAGATGGTAAATTGGCAAACCGAATGTTTCAAACACTGAGCTATAATTTCAGAACTGTCCTGTTTTTAGCTGGAACTTCCTTATATGTATTTAAAAGAGTATATAATGTTCAGTCCACCTGATGATTAGCTTTCTTCGTGCTG
Source organism: Neoarius graeffei (assembly GCF_027579695.1). Classification (NCBI taxonomy): domain Eukaryota; kingdom Metazoa; phylum Chordata; class Actinopteri; order Siluriformes; family Ariidae; genus Neoarius; species Neoarius graeffei. The sequence continues at coordinate 78,057,237 of NC_083573.1, forward strand.
GACCCCGATTTGGCACAAAGCCACACAGCATGCTAAAATTACAGAAAACAAAGGAAGAAAACCATTATGAACATGATTGACAAACAACCTTGAGAGAAAACAAGCCATGCCCCTCAGAAAAAGTTTGTTGATCTCTACCTAATAAAAGAGCTAGTTAAAATGTATTAAAAAAGCATAATGATCTAATCAATCACTTTGAGCAATTTAATAAGCATACTCTTTGCTGGCTCAGGAAGACCTTAAAAGTTTCTTTTGATTTATTAATAACTCCTGTCTCTAACTGCAGCACATAAGACATCCTGATTTCAGAGACAGATATGCATAATAAGTGCTTGTGAAGATAATGCTTTGTCCCGAGGAGGGCTTTTCTGTGATAAGTAGAGCCATTATGGGTTCCTCTGTATGAGTAGGCACCTGACAGCACAAATAAAATGTGCACTATTGAGTTAATATCTCGCACTTACACTGATTTATCCTTTTTTAAGACGGTACTTTAATATATACATGTGTATTTACTCTCTCTCTCTCCTTCTCTCTCTCTCGATCTATCTATACACACACGTAGTACTGTGCAAAAGTCTTAGGCACATGTAAAGAAATGCTGTAGATCAAAAATGGCTTAAAAATAATGAAATGAAATGTTTCAACATTTAGAAAAATACTATAAACAGCAGTAAGCCATAATAAATGGAACAAATTCAATATTTGGTGTAAGACGACCCTTTGCTTTAAAAAAAAAAAAATGAGTAGTCTCAGGTACAGTGAGTGCAGTTTGATAAGGAAATGAACTGTAGGTTTTACTGAGCATCTTGCAGAACCAGCCCCAGTTCTTCTGGACACTTTGACTGTCACACTCGCGTCTTCATTTTGCACCAAAACCCAGCAGCTTTCATTATGTTTTCTTTCTTAATCTGAAAAATGGTCTCTGATGGAATATGCTGCTCAGATACAAACTTTTTTCCCCCGTAACATTTAATTTTGTGCTGGAAAACGAACATTTGGACTCGAAAATGTTTTTGTCCTGACTCGATAATGTAGAAGTCATAAAATAGAAATCTATAACAAAGTTTGTATGAAAAAAAATAGGGTGTCTAAGACTTTTGCACAGTACTGTATGTACGGTATATATAATATATATAACTTTAAACTGCCTCGACAAAAAACACTCCAAAACTATTGGACTGTTTGCCAAAAATACACCAAGCACCTTTCTAGAGCTCTTTGCATTCTGCAGTCTCAAGCATCATTGCAAAATCCATCCTAGGCACATAATCTATCCAGCTTACAGACCACTACTATTTAATTCAGCTGTTTAAACTGAAGGCAATGCCGGTACAGAGTCACTGTCCACGGACTCAATATTTCATGGGCCCCATGTGCGCAGATGTACATATTGTGCAAGAGAGCCAAAGTTTCCCCAGAGATCCATTTCACAGTAATGGGACGCATAAAAATTTCAGAGGCATCTATTTCTACTGTAAACAATGTCTGGGACGGAAGCCTAGGATCTGTCCATATTATAAAAGGTCTGGATAGTTGGCTATTTTGGCAGCTCTAGCTTTGATCAATAATTTAGTTGCATGGCTTGAATCTATATATCAAATATTCTTGTCACAAAAAAAGTCACAGCAGTTGTCAAAATGTCATCAGTGCATTCACTAAAATGCCCTTTAATCTGTTTTATCTCTCCAGAATAGGTAAATGAAATCCATCATCCGTAACCGCTTATCCTGTCCAGGGTCACAGGCAAGCTGGAGCCTATCCCAGATGACTATGGGCGAGAGGCAGGGTACACCCTGGACATGTCACCAGGTCATCGCAGACAAACAACCATTCACACTCATATTCACACCTACGGTCAATTTAGAGCCACCAATTAGCCTAACCTGCATGTCTTTGGACTGTGGGGGAAACCCATGTGGACACGGTGAGAACATGCAAACTCCACACAGAAAGGCCCCCATCAGCTGCTGAGCTCGAACCCAGAACCTTCTTGCTGTGAGGTGACAGTGCTAACCACTACGCCACCGTGCCATCCAGAAAATGGAGATAATCACAGTTAAATATATCTAATTCCAGAAGACCTGTCTCCTGTTACATCTATAACAATCTACTTACAGAAAACCAACATTAGTGGCAGATTTTAAAGACGTTTTACAAGTTTACAGTGGGAAGTGAGTTATCATTTTGATTATCTACATGATCAACACCAGTCTTTGTCTCATCATCCGAAGTAAAAGTCACTCGCAGCATTTAAACACGAGACTCATTGTCAACTCTTCACTCAACTGAGCTCTGTTCACACTACCTCTGGTGAGATACTCATTCCTGATTAATAATTTTGGTATTATTGGTGTCTTTTTCTTTTGGATGCGGTCTGCTGTGCAGGACAGGCTGTGCAGATGTGACGGGGCATGAGCATTGCACATATATGTAAAATATATGTCAAATATATATTCAAAAGGATTCATGAAAGGCTTAGGTCAAAATTCATGAACTCACATTCGAGTTTTCACATAGCTTTATGTTGTCTTTGCAGAAACGAGAGAACAGAAGATTATCATCAGATTATTACCCCTCAGTTATAATTATGGGTAGATTGCTTAAATTAACTTTTCCTCTCAGCTGACACAGTGGCTACTTAAATAAGTAAAATGTATTCTTATGTCTATGAATGTATTATAAATGCTCAATGTAGGCACAAATAAATTGTTTCCCATGCATCAAGTGCAGTTATCTTCTCCATCTGTACCAATACAGTGAAGTTCATGTTAAACATAGACTACTACTACTAATTATTATTATTATTATTATTATTATTATTAGACATGCAGTTCAAAGACATGCGGTTAGGTTAACATGGGGCAGCCATGGCCTGAGGTTGGGCTGAAGTGCCCTTGAGCAAGGCACCTAACCCCCAACTGCTCCCTGGGCGCTGTAGCATAGCTGCCCACTGCTCTAGGTGTGCGTGTATGTGTGTGTGCGCGCTCATTGCTCACTTGTGTGTGCATGCGTGTGTTCACTGCTTCAGATGGGTTAAATGCAGAGGAGGAATTTCACTGTGCTTAAGTCTGTGCTTGAGTGCCCGTGTGACAAATAAAGGCTTCTTCTTCTTCTTCTATTACCTCCATGAATTTTGTTGGAGGAGGTTATGTTTTTGCCTCCATTTGTTTGTTTGTCTGTTCCCAACGTAACTCAAAGTAGTGAACAGATTTTGATAAAATTTTGAGGGAAGGTGAGCCATGGGCCAAGGAACAATTGATTGGATTTTGATGCAAATCCAGATATGTATGTGGATCCAGAATTTTTTTTTTTTTTTGTGGATGTTCTAATATGTCCCATGAGTGGGCCTAGTGTTTAGCATGTTCGCCTCTTGACCAGGAGACCATGAGTTCTACTCATGGTCGGGTCATACCAAAGACCATCATAAAAATGGTACCTACTGCCATCTGACGAGGCTCTGCAATACAGATGTGAGTAGGGAGTCAAACGCTTGCGGTTACCAGAGGACTGGCCCCCCGCTGTAACCCTAACTACATAATAGGCGAGAGGCCGAGGGCTACTGAAACGGAGATCAGCACCACCCATTGTGCTAAGTGCCTGGTTAGTACTGGGACGGGAGACTGCCTTAGGAAGATCAGGTCCTGGCATGGGAGGGACTTTGACTTTTGATTCTAACATGTGGCTTGGCAGAGGTATGCACTCTACCGAGTTCTCTTCTAGTTATTATTATTATTATTATTATTATTATTATTATTATTCACAGTGAAACCTCAGACACTGACTGAGCCTTTCTTTTGAGCTTCAGATATTTTTTATCATAAAAACAAAATAAGAGTATATATTTGCTCTGGAGTCTTTCATCAATCTCTCCTGCTTACATCAATACAGCCTTCTCTTTCCATTTACATCAATGATGTAACTTCAGAAACTCTCTTTTTCTGTCTCTCTTTTTCTCTCTTCCATTTCTCTCTCTCATCCACAGAGACTATTTAAAATATAAATGACAGTGCCGGCACATGTAAAGAGTCAGGAATGTGAATAAATTTACTGTTAAGTCTGTTAAAAAGGTTAAGGACTTAATCAGTAATTTGCAATGGGTTAGACATCATCTCCTTATGGGCAGCGAGGGTAAGTCATGGCCTAATGGTTAGCAAAGCAGCTTTAGGACCAAAAGATTGCTGGTTCGATTCCCTGGACCAGCAGGAATGGCTGAAGTGCCTTTGAGCAAGGCACCTAACCCCCAATGGCTCCCGGGGCTGCTTTGGGTGTGTTGTACATTGCTCTGGATAAAAGTTTCTGCTAAATGCTATTAATGTAATGCAATGCAGCTTTCTGTATGTGTTTCTGATCTCCTATGGGTAATGCATTTCCATACAGTGATCGAAACTTTCAATGAAGTGCAAAGAATCAGGATTTCATGATAAAGAATTATTTCAGAAAGTGAGGCTTAATTTGAAGAGTAATTCCGCATGAATGATTTCACTTCTACATCATGGCAATGTGGGGCGGCACGGTGGTGTAGTGGTTAGCGCTGTCGCCTCACAGCAAGAAGGTCCTGGGTTCGAGCCCAGTGGCCGGCGAGGGCCTTTCTGTGCGGAGTTTGCATGTTCTCCCCGTGTCCGCGTAGGTTTCCTCCGGGTGCTCCAGTTTCCCCCACAGTCCAAAGACATGCAGGTTAGGTTAACTGGTGACTCTAAATTGACCGTAGGTGTGAATGCGAGTGCGAATGGTTGTCTGTGTCTATGTGTCAGCCCTGCGATGACCTGGCGACTTGTCCAGGGTGTACCCCGCCTTTCGCCCGTAGTCAGCTGGGATAGGCTCCAGCTTGCCTGCGACCCTGTAGAACAGGATAAAGCGGCTACAGATAATGAGATGAGATCACGGCAATGTCTGTTCTGAAACCACCTTTACTTTCATTTCACAAAATAAAATCCATTTGTGTCACAATTACCGCTTTATTATGTGCTTCTGTAGCTGCCAGTGACAGGCACAGATTGCTCTGCAACCACTTTACTGCTTTAACACATTTGTTATGCTCTTTGTTCTTTGCACACTCATCACTCCATGTATTACACTGTACAGAACAACTCCTAAGCTTTTTCTTTTACAGAGTGATAGTGAGCTCAGAAAAGATTTTATTTAAAGGAAGCGTGTTGGCTGCAAAGTGAGAAACTAGGAATAAAGCCAACTCCTTTTCTAAAAGTATAAAGAAATGTTATTAAAGCATCCTTTGGCATACTCAGTGGTAGCTCACTGCTTATGGCTATTGGTTACTAATCAGAAGGTTGGGGGTTCAAGCCACAGCATTGTCAAGCTGACAGTGTTGTGTCCTTTGGTAAGGTCCATAACACCAGCTGCTCCATGTGCATTGTATCATGACTGACCTTAGCTTCCTTGCAAGCTAAGATATGGGGGGGAAGAAAATCAGTGTAATGTACAGCACTGTGCAAAAGTCTGAGGCACATGTAAAGAAATGCTGTCGACCAAAAATGGCTGAAAAAAAATGAAATTAAATGTTTCAACATTAAAAAAAAAACTATAAACAGCAGTAAGCAATAATAGATGAAACAAAATCAATATTTGGTGTGAGATGACCCTTTGCTTAAAAAAAATAAAAAGATATTAGTCTCAGGTACAATAAGTGCAGTTTGATAAGGAAATGCGCTGTAGGTTTTACTGAGCATCTTACAGAACCAGCCCCAGTTCTTCTGGACACTTTGACTGTCACACTCGCTTCTTCATTTTGCACCAAAATCCAGTCGCCTTCATTATGTTTTGTTTTTTAATCCGAAAAGTGGTCTCTTATGTAACATGCTGCTCAGATACAAACTTTTTCTCATCTCATCTCATTATCTCTAGCCGCTTTATCCTGTTCTACAGGGTCGCAGGCAAGCTGGAGCCTATCCCAGCTGACTACGGGCGAAAGGCGGGGTACACCCTGGACAAGTCGCCAGGTCATCACAGGGCTGACACATAGACACAGACAACCATTCACACTCACATTCACACCTACGGTCAATTTAGAGTCACCAGTTAACCTAACCTGCATGTCTTTGGACTGTGGGGGAAACCGGAGCACCCGGAGGAAACCTACGCGGACACGGGGAGAACATGCAAACTCCACACAGAAAGGCCCTTGCCGGCCACGGGGCTCGAGCCCAGACCTTCTTGCTATGGGGCGACAGCGTTAACCACTACACCACCTGCCGCCCACAAACTTTTTCTGTAACATTTAATTTCGTGGCGGCACGGTGGTGTAGTGGTTAGCGCTGTCGCCTCACAGCAAGAAGGTCCTGGGTTCGAGCCCCGGGGCTGGCAAGGGCCTTTCTGTGCGGAGTTTGCATGTTCTCCCCGTGTCCGCGTGGGTTTCCTCCGGGTGCTCCGGTTTCCCCCACAGTCCAAAGACATGCAGGTTAGGTTAACTGGTGACTCTAAATTGACCGTAGGTGTGAATGTGAGTGTGAATGGTTGTCTGTGTCTATGTGTCAGCCCTGTGATGACCTGGCGACTTGTCCAGGGTGTACCCCGCCTTTCGCCCGTAGTCAGCTGGGATAGGCTCCAGCTTGCCTGCGACCCTGTAGAAGGATAAAGCGGCTAGAGATAATGAGATGAGATGAGATTTAATTTCGTACTGGAAAACGAACATATGGACTCTAAAATGTTTTTGTACTGACTCGATAATGGAGAAATCATAAAATAGAAATCTATAACAAAGCTTGTATGAAAAAAACATAGGTGGCCTAAGACTTTTGCACAGTACTGTATATATGACAAAGGCTTTCTTTCTCTTTTAAGAAATCAACATCATGATTGGTATTTTTCTTGAATTCGTAGCTTAACTGCATTTTAATAATGTGTAAAAATTTGCTTGGCCATGGGAACATGACACTGGTAAAAAGTTTAACGGCTCGCAGTGCGGCATGATGACCCGTAATTCACTGTAAACCTGCTTGCCTGCTTTCATCAGAGCAACACAACATAGAAATTTGACCTCATATGATCTGTCAAATGTGCTGTGTAAGACAGCGCAGATAGATGCTATTGGATGTCACAATGGTGAAATTCTGGAAAAGTTAGTGTCACGTCTGTGCGCACTGCTGCTCGGACTGCACAGCATGCACCGCAGCCTGCAACTCACGCGTAGTATAGCGCTCAAGCTCATTAGGACTATTTGCCATGCACCTGTTCCTGATCAGAGCGCAATCACAACATGTGCTTATAAGGACTTGCAGTAACACACAGACTGTGCGAAGTGTACGTTCTGTACCCTGGGTCTGACGTTACCAAGCCGCTCATGTATTGTATTGATCATCTGGTTTCGACTCGGTTTCTGTTTTCTCGACCACGCAATGCCAAAACCTCTGATATCCTGTTTGTGCCTCGCCTGAAATCTGCTCGTTTCTGTTAGTGCTCTTTGCCTCATGCTTTGAAACTGTTTGCCAGCGTGCTTCAACAAAACTCTTCCTGCACATATATCTGTCTACTGTCCATTACATCATAGTTAGTGAAAATTTAGATTTTGATCCAAAATGTAGTTTTTTTTTTCTTACCAATAATATGTCATATCTCTACTTTAAGCAAACATGAATCTATTTATATTTGTAATTTAAAAAAAAAAACTTTGGTCACTTTATAACCTTGCCTTGGCTGTCTGCCTGCAAACATCATGTCAGGTCAGAAGCCAGTTTGACAAACACAGCAGTAAAAATAGTCCGTCTGCCTAAAGATGTCAGAATCATTGCTAGCTCTTCTCACAATTTGATCAGACATGAGTCTAATCACTTGACTTTGTGATCAGAAACCAGTGAGCATGATGCTCCTGTACCATCACCGCATCATCAAAACAGACGAGAGTGCTTACACGCTCTGTACAGATGGCAGTGGACAAAGTCAAAAATGTTTACATGACCTAATAAAAAGACACTGAAAACAAGTCATTTCCAATCAAACAGAACTGAGTAAATAACTCTGCGATTATTTCCTCACCAATAATACACTATCAAAGATCGCTCGAGTGAAGACTTCAAGAAGAACTGAAGGCAAATTTTTTATCATCAAAATTCGATTTCTCATTTTCTTAACTGTAGGAATGCATTTCTGACAGCTATTTTGTCACTGCTATAGCAAGTTATGAGTGTTTGAAATACGCTCTGTAATATATCAGTCCATATGTCAAAGCAATGGCCGTAAACAAGATTCGTAGGACGGAAGTAAAACGTACAGCGGAAATCAAAGTGACCGACATCTGCCAACATTGTCAAAAGACGCGTGCGGCCTCTTTCGAATGCTGACGTAATCAAGCCGGAAGTTTTGTTTGTTTTGATAGCGATCAGGAAAGTTTGAAAAAAGCAGGCAGTAATCGTGGCGGCACGGTGGTGTAGTGGTTAGCGCTGTCGCCTCACAGCAAGAAGGTCCTGGGTTTGAGCCCCGGGGCCGGCAAGGGCCTTTCTGTGTGGAGTTTGCATGTTCTCCCCGTGTCCGCGTGGGTTTCCTCCAGGTGCTCCGGTTTCCCCCACAGTCCAAAGACATGCAGGTTAGGTTAACTGGTGACTCTAAATTGACCGTAGGTGTGAATGTGAGTGTGAATGGTTGTCTGTGTCTATGTGTCAGCCCTGTGATGACCTGGCGACTTGTCCAGGGTGTACCCCGCCTTTCGCCCGTAGTCAGCTGGGATAGGCTCCAGCTTGCCTGCGACCCTGTAGAAGGATAAAGCGGCTACAGATAATGAGATGAGATGAGGCAGTAATCGTCATTTAAACTCGTTTTTGTGCAATATTTTGTTTGGAAAACAGTTTTCAAAATGGCGGCACTGACACCTGGCTGACACTTCACGTTTAGAAGTCTCGCACAAGTCTCGTGAAGATCGCGCGGATAAGCGACGCCTGCCGTGGACCAAACGAACCAAATTCAACATGGCTAAAAACCGAATAGGCCGATAAGTATAATATTTAATCACAATTAGTTGCCAATATGAGTCACGATATAAGGTTACTAAAACCGAAAACGTAATTGAATAACACGTTAATTAAGAAATAAAGCAAGTTTAAAAATGACTTCAGTTCCCCTTTAATGATAAGGCTTATGTTAAAATGACCCAAGTGGCTTTTAACGCAAGTGATGAGATGAGACTGGTCAGTGAGAATGCATTTCTTATTGCAAATTTATCATTCTTTAAAATGTAATATCTCATCTCATCTCATTATCTCTAGCCGCTTTATCCTGTTCTACAGGGTCGCAGGCAAGCTGGAGCCTATCCCAGCTGACTACGGGCGAAAGGCGGGGTAATATATACATTTAAAATCATTCTTTAAAATGTTATATATAAAACAATGGAAACTGGAATAGAATCTTTAAGGATATTTTTTGCACGTGTGATGTTTTCTCAGGCCACCGCACATATGAGAGAGCTGTCTGAAGAAGCTTGAGAGAGCTCGACACTGAATGTGTGAGTGCATGGATCAAGGAGAAGGTTCCCATTATGACTACTAATACCTTATGCCTTTGCATGTGTACGCATGCATTTATGTCCTATCTCAACTCCTGTGGGGACTGATACAGCCATCTCTGCAGCAGGAAGCCGTGGTCTGATGAAAACATGTGTCCTCGCAACATATGGATTCTTCTCTACTGGGGCCAGCCACGTGCAGCTCTCCAGGCCACAATCAGGTCAACATTCACTGATGTCCACTTTAACAGACGACCATTAATTTTAGTCAATATGTTCCTCACGTGACATTTAAAGTCATCCTCAGCCAAAGAAAAGACCTCTCAGGGGCATTTTCACTGCCAGGTAGAAAGAGCATCAACGAGAGTCGGAGAAAATGTTAAATGTCATTTCAAGTGAGAAGCTGGCATTACAATTTAATGCAAAAGCTACTTTCTCAAAAACAAAATCAATTTGGGTTTTTTTAACTCTACTTCCAAAGGTCAAGAAGAAAAAAATAACTTGAATAAAATTATTCAAAACTAGGTAAAATTATATTATTTTTGACACACTGTCACTTGTTTTATACACAGCGTCACATTATATTATGCACACTGGCACAAAAGCATGCATCAAAGGTACCACTAATATCTTTGATACGTTGGCTGGATGTCGACAACGTGGGATGGAATCTCCTGCCATCTTTAACATATACTTGGATTTTGTGATTAGAGTGGCATGAAATGAAATCTCATCTCATCTCATTATCTCTAGCCACTTTATCCTGTTCTACAGGGTCGCAGGCAAGCTGGAGCCTATCCCAGCTGACTACGGGCGAAAGGCGGGGTACACCCTGGACAAGTCGCCAGGTCATCACAGGGCTGACACATAGACAACCATTCACACTCACGGTCAATTTAGAGTCACCAGTTAACCTAACCTGCATGTCTTTGGACTGTGGGGGAAAACGGAGCACCCGGAGGAAACCCACGCAGACACGGGGAGAACATGCAAACTCCACACAGAAAGGCCCTCGCCGGCCCCGGGGCTCGAACCCAGGACCTTCTTGCTGTGAGGCGACAGCGCTAACCATTACACCACCGTGCCGAAACAGGTCAAATGAAATGCTAAAAATAAATCCTAAGACAGGTTTCAGATTTGAGTACAGCATCCTAAATGAAGTATCCCCAAGAGAACTTCACAAATCCCCGGTAATCGGTGAAAACCGAATCGCTATTTGCAGATGATCAGGCTATAATTGTTGAATCTTTTGATGAGCTCTAGAATATTCTCCAGATTTATGACAATACTTTCACATATTTTGGACTGCAGATATCTTATGATAAAACTGAAACGATGGCTTTCAACACCGACGAAGAAATCAAGGACCAGCAAAGTATACTATCTGTCGGAAACAATAGGATTAAAAACGTTCGTAGTTTTAAGTACCTTGGACATATCATCACAAACTCTGATGATACCTCACAATTCTGCTACACTAGAATTGGTGCGGCTTATTAGAAATGGAATGAGTTAAAGCGTATCCTAACAGATCAGCGGGGGCAAGGATCACTGGAGGGGTAGCACCTTTCTGGTCGGCCATTTAACATCTAGGTGTCCCAGACTGGTCTCCCCATATTCAGCAGTGTGTGAAGCACAAAACAGGCCAACCCAACATCATGGCCCACCATCTAACCTCTCACACGGTGAAGACCGTCCGCTGTGCAGAACGTGGCAGATCTCAGGGAGTTAACCCCCCCAAAAAATCAGGGTCAGTCCCTGCTTGGGTCAGCCCACTGGCCCTTCAACAATCAGCCTCTTTGAACAAGCTGTGGTGATATGTGTTACTTCGTGTTTCCACTCCATAATCTACTCATCGAGGAACGCAAGCACGGAAGAGGGCAGCCTGCTTCTGCCTCTCCTCTGTCCTCTCTCATCAACAATGGCGTTCAAACTCTATACTATTGTGTGTGAAAATCGCAGGAGAACAGCAGTTTCTGAAACTCAAACCGATCCATTTGGCACCAACAACCACACCATGGACAAAGTCACTGACATCACATATTTACCCCATTCTGTGGATCGATATGAACATCAAACAACAAGCTCTTGTCCTGACTCTGCATGATTTTATGCATTGCACTGCTGACACATAATAATAATAATAATAATAATAATAATAATAATAATTTCGGCGGCATGGTGGTGTAGTGGTTAGCGCTGTCGCCTCACAGCAAGAAGGTCCTGGGTTCGAGCACCGGGGCCGGCGAGGGCCTTTCTGTGTGGAGTTTGCATGTTCTCCCCGTGTCCGCGTGGGTTTCCTCCGGGTGCTCCGGTTTCCCCCACAGTCCAAAGACATGCAGGTTAGGTTAACTGGTGACTCTAAATTGACCGTAGGTGTGAATGTGAGTGTGAATGGTTGTCTGTGTCTATGTGTCAGCCCTGTGATGACCTGGCGACTTGTCCAGGGTGTATCCCGCCTTTCGCCCGTAGTCAGCTGGGATAGGCTCCAGCTTGCCTGCGACCCTGTAGAAGGATAAAGCGGCTAGAGATAATGAGATGAGATGATGAGATAATAATTTCAACTTATATTGTGTCTTTCTCACACCCAAGGTTGTTTCACAATTACAAAAAAAAAGTCTTCCAAAAGAGGGTCAGAATGTAATTCCAGTGGCGTAGCTGCCCACAATCCCACCAAAAGGTGCATGAAGGTATGTCCTACACCACCTGCACAGCCACTGCGATGCCACCGGGGAACATCGCCTGGAACACCACACCATGGATCCACAAAGCAACCGCAGAAGCACTGCTGCACAGAGTGCTGGACAACCACAATGTTAAAAAGAGTATACTCTGTTATAACAAGCTCATTGCAGTCCATAATGAGCAGCACAGGCATCACCCACAGTGGACCAAGGCCTGAAGGCAACCGATGCCCAAAACTGGGTCTGGAGCTACACCACAACCGGCGGACAAAACATTCAAAGAAAGAACATTCACACAAAGAACAAACATCAACCCATACAAAAACACACACAAATAATAAAAACATTATTTATTAATAAATAAATAAATAAGAAAGACGCTCAGGGGCGGCACGGTGGTGTAGTGGTTAGCACTGTCACCTCACAGCAAGAAGGTCTGGGTTCGAGCCCCGTGGCCGGCGAGGGCCTTTCTGTGCGGAGTTTGCATGTTCTCCCCGTGTCCGCGTGGGTTTCCTCCGGGTGCTCCGGTTTCCCCCACAGTCCAAAGATATGCAGGTTAGGTTAACTGGTGACTCTAAATTGAGCGTAGGTGTGAATGTGAGTGTGAATGGTTGTCTGTGTCTATGTGTCAGCCCTGTGGTGACCTGGCGACTTGTCCAGGGTGTACCCCACCTTTCACCCGTAGTCAGCTGGGATAGGCTCCAGCTTGCCTGCGACCCTGTAGAACAGGATAAAGCGGCTAGAGATAATGAGATGAGATGAGAAGACGCTCAGGTGATTGATTGACTGGATAATTGCAAGAATGCACAGGTGCTCCTATTAAAGTGGCCAGAGAGTCGGTAAAACCATTCATAAATATGTCACACATAATTAGCCATAAGTCCCTCAGCACAAAGGTTACACACATAACAAGCCAAACAGTCTCAGTGAGTATGTGACAGCCATGGCTTTTCTAGAGAGGTTGGGACTGACATCAGGAACATGGCATACTGCGGTGACCATACCACCTTGGACTGAAAAATTAGTACAATCACGGAAACTTGGTGGAGTTTATTTTTGGCAACATCAAAGTGTAATTCACGACGTCACTCTATCTCTTCATCCTTCAGGTTACGTCTGCTCAGGTTTTTCTTTCTCTGAGTTTCAGTAGGCTGTGGAGATGCTCTCTGGGAGCTATTCTAAACTTTTGCTTTTGTACCAGGTAGTGTGGTAAGACATGGTGGGTGGCACGGTTGTGCAGTGGTTAGCACTGTCACCTCACAGCAAGAAGGTTCTGGGTTCGAAACTTGTGGCTGGTGGGAGCCTTTCTGTGTGGAGTTTGCATTTCTCCCTGTGTCAGTACGGGTTTCCTCTGGGTGCTCTGGTTTGCCCCACGGTTCAAAGACATGCAGGTTAGGTAAAATACCCAGCCACTGGGGTTGCACAAGACAGTGCATACTTAGTGCCAGTCCCAAGCCTGGATAGATTGGGGAGGGTTGCGTCAGGAAGGGCATCAGGTGTAAAACCTATGTGGAACAGATCTGCTGTGGTGACCCCTAATGCGAGCAACCGAAAGAAGAAGTGTGGTAAGGCATGGGACAGTTACTTATCTGGACCCTGGACAAGTACATCCAGTCTGTTAACATTTGCATATTGCTCTGCTCTTAAAAATGGTTCGTTAAAGGCTTTTAAAAATATCCAGGGTGTTTCAAAAAATTTGATATCATTTCACAATCTAATAACTTTGCCGATTCTCGTTCAATTGACCTCAAATTTTAACAGCACATGTAGAAACAGGTCAAAATTTTATGTTTAATGTTTTTTGTTTTTATCTTTTTAGGTATAGAAATGCTATTCACTGGAAGAGAAAAGGCATTTTGTGTGTTAGAGTACACTCAAACACAGTCAAACAAGACTGTGCAGCATGCATTTATGAGAGAATTCTCTAAAAATGCACCATCTGCAATGCAGATTTGGACACGGCACAAAAAGTTCAAAGAGGAAGGCTGTCTGTGTCTCAGGCGGCGTGCATATTGAAATTTTGTGAAATCGTTCATGGAATCCACATACCTTTTGAATTTCTCATTCAAATTTTGAGGAATAAATATTGTATTGCTCAACATTAAGCCTGTTCAGTTTCATTTGCCGAGACTATGTACAGTAGTTTCTGGGATATTTACATCTCAAATAATATCAATTTTTTTGAAACACCCTGTATTTATCTCATCTCATCATCTGTAGCCGCTTTATCCTTCTACAGGGTCGCAGGCAAGCTGGAGCCTATCCCAGCTGACTACGGGCGAAAGGCGGGGTACACCCTGGACAAGTCGCCAGGTCATCACAGGGCTGACACATAGACACAGACAACCATTCACACTCACATTCACACCTACGGTCAATTTAGAGTCACCAGTTAACCTAACCTGCATGTCTTTGGACTGTGGGGGAAACCGGAGCACCCGGAGGAAACCCACGCGGACACGGGGAGAACATGCAAACTCCACACAGAAAGGCCCTCGCCGGCCCCGGGGCTCGAACCCAGGACCTTCTTGCTGTGAGGCGACAGCGCTAACCACTACACCACCGTGCCGCCCACCCTGTATTTATGTGATATATATTTACTCAAAAGGTTCTACTTATGACCCTTTGTAAGATTAAGGATTAAAAAGGACATGCTATGGATTTTTTGTTGTTGTTTTTGAAATATGTTGATGTGGTTTGGGACATACTGGGCTGTTACCATAAAGTGGACTGTTACCATTCCAGTCTGTAATGGCCATAGAAAGAAAGCAGGCAGCGCGAATAGGCCAATTAAAAAAGTGCATGTTTTTTACGTAAAAACTTCTTCTCTTAATGTTTATGGTACCACCCCTAATTAACATATGACTGCCCAGCGCAATCTCAAGCAAGAAGATGGGGAGGAGCTACCTAGTTTTTCAACAAACGATACCTGGAAGATACAAGATACAAGTGGAGACGTTGGTGAGAAAGCGCAACAGCGCTGATCCAGGATGTACAAAAGAAAACCTGAGTTTACATAGACTTCCAAAGGAAGTTAATACACAAAAAAGAGTGGCTGAACTTTTTGTTTTTGTCCCTGAAAATTTCAGTGAAGACAGTTTTATCTACTTTGGGTCGTATCAGATGGACTTTGCTATAAAGCTGATATCAATAGCTGGAGCTGTGCCGACTCTGTTGAAGTCGAGCGCCAATCTGCAAATCATAAGTAAAATGTTCAGAATTTCCAAAAAATCAAACATTAAATGCTGTATTGGATATTATAATAGATTTGTCCTTTTGGACTGAACCTTAGTTCTCTTGTATGACCAGTCAAAGCCCTCAGGTAACATTAGTCAGACAGCTAACGTTAACATTCGTTCCATGACGCTAAACTTCAATAAAACATGTAGTTTCATATATCGTCGCTGTCAGGTCAAAACCTGCTATGTGACATTTTTCCTTTTTTACAAGGAGACGTAAAAAACTGAAATAACAAGCTGAGAAGCCAGTAAAAGTTGACTTGTTCTATTATTAGCATTTCTAATTAGCATAAATGGAAGCACGATGTCAAAATTGACCAATCAGCATAGAGAACCCAATTTGACCTAAATTGTCACATAGCAGGTTTTGAACTGACAGCGACGATATGTAGTTTGCTAGACTACGCTATCTGAACTAACCATAGTACTGGAGTAATAAGCAACTCCCTGTTGTGTGATTTTGATAAATTTGTTAGCGTCCTTGCACTGAAGTGAGCTCCCATAAGCACTAAAGTTTCAGGCAGTTAGCTGTTGCTAGTTCAGGTGAGCTTGGCAAGGTAGCTTACCCAATGTTAGGGATGTTATAGGGCATTCAATCTATGCAAGTATGTATATAGTTTCAGGAATATTTGCTTCATACGTATACAAGCATCTGGATGTCATTATAAAAACAGCAATGTGAAGAAAGTAGCTAAACAAGTCCATGGTTGTGATGAGTCTGCTCTTTTTGGTGAATTCTGAGAGCAGAATCCTGTATCAGAACCTTCTTTTCTTTTGCTACACATCTGTGCTAAACTTTCATTAAAGTAGCTGGAATTGTAAAATTATCATAATTACCTCGCTAAATATAATTGAATTTTCAACAAATGCAACAGGCACCAAAATATTAACGAATGCGTATTTGTAAAAGCGCACACGATGCATTACTGTTTAAAACGATATAAAACAATGAAAAATAAAGTCATTTTGGTAAATTAGAAGGAAGACTGTGATTTCATGAAACAATGTATGCGATGGGTAAGCAAGTATGAAAAAAAAAATCGATCAAAATATCATAAATGATAAAAAGAGTTGTTGGGGAGTCAACAGAGTCAGCTATTGCTGGAGAGCTGAACCAAATGATCTGACTCCCTGCAAAGAGCCGAAATTCCCTTTGGTACTCCAAGGGTGTGGATGATAGAGTTCTTGTTGAAAGATGTAACCAATCAGAGCGAAGCCATGCACATATTTAATATTTAAAGGCACTGCAGCAAAATCAGCCTGTCTTATTCTACAGGGGTTTATGTGAAAATGGCATGACAAAAGAAAAAAGAACCAAGGCTTTCTTTTAACAATAGCAATGACAACAACAACAATAATAATAATAATAATAATAATCAGGCTTGTAGTACTCAACTCCGACTTGTGCCAGAATTTTAAGGACTCGTGACTTGACTTGGACTTGAGCACTGATAACTCGGACTTGGGCTTATAAATTGGAGACGAGGACTCTGATTTTTTCTTTATTTTTGTAACATGCCATAATAATTTGGCATAAGATATTTATATCTACATTATTTTTTATACTAATTTCATGCAAGAGAATGCACATTCACCTGTTCATACGTCATGTTCAGGAACAAACTAACGTTAATGGCGCTAAAATGCCTGGAGAGACGCCCCTAGGATTGTCCACTTTGCTTATACAGCCTTCTCGTGCAGTGGGAAAAAATGCACTGCTGTGTGTTCCATATGTAGAAGAACTATCGAGGAGACGACGGGGACAACCTCGAACTTCAATTGTCATTTGGTAAGACTCCACCCAGAGAAGGAAGTGACACACTATGTTCATTGTTCTGTTGATAGCGGGGCTTGCTTGCTGACTGATGAACTAGCGAGTGTTAACCCTCTCTCATGTTGATAGTGGGTGGGGCTTGCTGAGTGATAAACAAGATTTTTATCTATAGCCTATTAACTAAAATGGGGCAGTCAGGCAGTAACGTTAGTCCAACACAGTAGCAGAGATGGTTTCACATAAAGGCAGCGACAGCCACCATCAAATGGTGCAGTTGGAGTCATGTTCTCGGACTCGATTTGGATCAGTAGTGGACTCGACTTGAAATTTTTGGACTGGACTCGGACTCGAGGTTTAGTGACTCGACTATAACACTGATGATAATAATAATAAGTTCTCCCAGGGGGTGGCACGGTGGTGTAGTGGTTAGCGCTGTCGCTTCACAGCAAGAAGGTCCGGGTTCGAGCCCCGTGGCCGGCAAGGGCCTTTCTGTGCGGAGTTTGCATGTTGTCCGCGTGGGTTTCCTCCGGGTGCTCCGGTTTCCCCCAAAGACATGCAGGTTAGGTTAACTGGTGACTCTAAATTGACCGTAGGTGTGAATGGTTGTCTATGTGTCAGCCCTGTGATGACCTGGCGACTTGTCCAGGGTGTACCCCGCCTTTCGCCCGTAGTCAGCTGGGATAGGCTCCAGCTTGCCTGCGACCCTGTAGAACAGGATAACGTGGCTAGAGATAATGAGATGAGATGAAGGTCTCCCAGAAGGATAAACTAAAGAATGATTTGGGGTTATTTTTCTCCCCAAATAACATACATTTGACAATAACAGATGTTGGAGGTTAGGGAGTGGTGGTATCACTTCCCATACAACACCACTGTTATTAGTGAAAACAAGTCATCCTGCTGAAAAGTCCTGCTTAGTCTGACCATCTGCCGAAACACAGGCCAAGCTGGTCAAGCTGCTAGATCATCTTCACAATCTGCAGTCTTGATGAATGCGAAATATACTGGACAGTAGCTGTCCTGTCAGTCTGAAGAACAACTATTCCAGCTACTGTAGCTAGGTTTTGTCCCAAACTGCATAATATCATTCTATAGTAGCAATATTTTGGTATATATTATTTAGAACTGTACTATGTGATTTGAGATTTTTATTTTTGCAAACTGTGAGACGATTCAGCTTTGCCTATTTATGTAAGTGGTCTGCCTGCTTTCTAGTTCTACCCAAATGTCATTCTTCAGGCACAGTTAAATTTAGCATGCTTACTTAGAGTGTGGGCTACTTGGCAATGAAAGTCACAAAATGTGTAATCACAGATTTGTTATCATACCATATTATACCACAGTGTCCGGTACAAAAGCGCCATGTGAGTATAGCTGGAAAGAGTGGGTGGATGAAGAATCAGAAAATATTTCGAAAGAGCAGGAGCTCGACTGAAAAGCCCTAACAGATACTATAAGGAAATTTCATCTCTAGAGTGTGTAAAACATTCATGCAACCACATTATGTTGCAAAGTCAAAGATCTCAGCAGAGGATTGTGGAATATAGCACAAGGTTTAATAAGAGACTTCAGACAGGAAGCATTTTTACCCAGTTCAGGCTTAATGAATGAATATTCTTCTTTTTTCTTGAATATTCTTACAGCATCATCATCATCATCATCATCACCAAAAGTCAGAATTACTCACGGTCGCCAAAGTGCCATAGTTCTAAATAATCAAAATGTGAAGCACTATCCGCAAGCAGACCGACTCAGATAACAGCATCCCAAACACACACACACACACACACACACACACACACACACACACACACACACACACACACAGATAACACACCTCTCTCCCTTCGGAAGACAGCTGCGGGGCATTGCTGTGGTCCCAGCAGTGGCAGCTGGTGGTGCCAGGCTCGCAGAGTGGCATGGGAGCAGAGCACTGGAGCAGCTCGGTCAGAAGCTTCAGCACCAAAGAAACGACCATGATCCTCAGCACTGCATCGGACTGCCACCACCGCCGCTCTCCGGCTCTCCAGCACTCGGCGCCACCACCACCAACACCTCCAGCAAGGTGCTTCGGCAAAGGGATACCTCTAGCACCACAGCCGACCAAAGCCGCCACATCCCTCAGACTCCTCAGAAAGGGATCAACCCATACTCTGGGTGTCTACCCTTCTCAAACTTGCACTCTCTCCTGACTCAGAGAGAGAGAGAGAGAGAGAGAGAGAGAGTGAATGCTCCAGAGGACTGTTATTCCAACACGCTGATGTTTATCTGTTCCAGTTGAGAGAGCTTGTAAAGCTCAGAGGCTCATCTCTCTCCTGGCAGATGCTCCAGATCTCCAGCTGTCTCTCATCTGTTTGATTTTCTCAATGAGTTTCTTTGTGTGATTTTCTCCGCTAAACTAGACATAAATAATTCACACAAGCTGAGAGGCGTACAGCTGAGCTAAGAGTGGAGCGCGCCGATGTGAAGCAACGTACAGACAAGTGCCTGGACAGCAACAGGAGCCTCTTCACATTAGTGAAACAGTGATGTTGGGGGTTGAGGCTTCATGAGAGCCTCAGCTACAGCCAGAGAGAGCATGCACACAGGGAGAGAGAGAGTGAGAGAGAGAGAGAGAGAGAGAGAGAGAGAGAGAGAGAGAGAGAGAGAGCATGCTCTGCAAAGTGATTGCTGAGACTGAAAAAAAAAAGTCTTGCAAGTGTGGCACGCTGCGTTGAGAATAATCAAAGA
The DNA here is from genome assembly GCF_027579695.1 of Neoarius graeffei. NCBI lineage: Eukaryota > Metazoa > Chordata > Actinopteri > Siluriformes > Ariidae > Neoarius > Neoarius graeffei. The sequence goes on from NC_083573.1 coordinate 78,077,112, forward strand.
AGAAAGGAGGGAGACAGTGAGCATGTGAGGGGAAAATAAATAAAACACAAGTTAGAGAGAGAGATCAAAAGGAAAAATATGAAGGAATAATAGTGTATAAGCATGTTTTGAGTATGTATCAGGATCATAATAGTACAAAGATGTATGTGATGAAAGACAGAACTGTGATTCGTAAATGTTTATTGGAGCAGAATGAAATTCAGACATTTCCTATTTATTTCATGTATTCCCAGTCCACTGATTTGTCTCTCTAGGCTGTGTCCTAGGTTATGTATCGATTGCTGGCTTTTCACGTTTCAGAGTGACAGTACACTGAGCACTGAGGACAGGGTGCCACAGTGTGCGTGCACACACACACATACACACACACACAACAACAACAAAAACTGGAAATATTGATGGAGAAGCCTCTATTAAAACCACTGTCCAGCGTCACAAACACGCATCGCTGGTAAAATCTCTGCAGCAACAAATCTTAATTGGTGCCAACTTTTTTTTCCAATTACGGTTTAGTGTTGAGCTGTGGGGGGTGGGATGGTGGTGCAGTGCTTAGCACTGTCGTCTCACAACAAGAAGGTCCTGAGTTTGAACCTGCTGGCTGACCAGAATCTTTCTGTTTGGAGTATGCATGCTATCTCCATGCATGGGATGGGTTTCCTCCTACAGTCCAAAGCCATATGGATTAGACCAACTGGCTACTCTAAATTGCCCATAGGTGTGAATGTGACTGTGGATGATTGATTGTGTCTGTGTTAGCCCTGTGATACACTACCGTTCAAAAGTTTGAGGTCACTTTGAAATTTCCTTATTTTTGAAAGAAAACCACTGTTCTTTTCAATGAAGATCACTTTAAAGTGCTGATGACACGTTTTTGACATCTTTGGCGATGTTTTATAACATAAAAAGTAATTCCCGATGATCCATATATTAATTCACGAAGGCGCCTATTTTACAAGTTATGATGATAAACGCGGCTATTTGGGCAAATTTGACGGGGCTGCAGCACCCAGGAGACGAAAGAGGAGGAGGAGCTATATGACGCCAGCGAAAGAACCTTCCTCCTAACTTACCAGTTTGTTGTTGTTGTTGATGCGACAGGTGTTCAGTTTATCGTTATTAGTATTATTATTATACATTATTATATATATATATATATATATATATATATATATATATATATATATATATATATATATGAGTTATTATGCCTTCGCGTTGTTTTGCCGGCTTTTGCTCCAAAACCTACAAGGATGGGGTAAGTTTACTCAAGTTTCCCAGAGATCCCGAGCTGCATGCGAAGTGGGTGAAGCAAGTCAGACGCACTCGTGACAAGTGGGAGCCCTCACCAACATCCGTCCTGTGCTCTGAACACTTCGATTTGGATTGTTTTGACACCCTTCCCAGCTTAAAAGAATCTCTTGGGTGTTCAGTTCATCACAAACGTGTGTTACTACTATCAGCAGTGCCTACACAGTGTTGCCAGATTGGGAGGTTTCCTGCCCAGTTGAGCAGTTTCAAGTGCATTTTGGTGGGTTTTGAACATATTTTGGGCTGGAAAACGTCAGCAGTATCTGTTGCCAGATACCGCTGAAGTTTTCCAGCCCAAAATATGTTCAAAACCCACCAAAACGCACTTGAAACCGCCCAACTGGGCGGGATTCCTCCCAATCTGGCAACACTGCCAGTATTCCGGAGGGGGTCTACTAGTAGCTATGTCGGATCCAAAGACAGTCCTCCTGTCAGAACATGTGTTGTGAAACGACATAAGATAAAGGTACGTAGAGCTATAGATTCTATATGATAATCACAAATGTAATCATAAAGTCGGCGTGATATCAGTCATGTATTTGCTTGTGAAAGCTTGCAGCTTTCATGTAACTGCCGCCTAGCAACGAGAGGCAAAGGGTAAAGAGGGTAGGCTATCATAGATTCTATTCGGAAGAGATCAACACAATTCTAGACTCCCAGAAGAGGAAGAGTTAGCACTAGAGAGTTCACCGGCGTTTTCATGCGCCATTTCCATTGAATAGAACCAGAGTAGAACAGCCAGTGAACCGCAGCGTGTTCTTCCGCTGACGTCACAACATGGCTGCGAGCCACGGACCCAGTTTTCTTGCGCTGTGCAATGAAAAGTTGGATATTTGCGTAACAACAGCTTCTTTTCACGTAATTATAACAGAAATCTAACATGTTTGCCATGTTGTATAGTTTATTTAAGAAATTGCATAGAGTCATGTTCGTGTCATCAGCACTTTAAACTAATCAGAAATCCACTCTATACATTGCTAATGTGGTAAATGACTATTCTAGCTGCAAATGTCTGGTTTTTGGTGCAATATCTCCATAGGTATATAGAGGCCCATTTCCAGCAACTCTCACTCCAGTGTTCTAATGGTACAATGTGTTTGCTCATTGCCTCAGAAGGCTAATGGATGATTAGAAAACCCTTGTACAATCATGTTAGCACAGCTGAAAACAGTTGAGCTCTTTAGAGAAGCTATAAAACTGACCTTCCTTTGAGCAGATTGAGTTTCTGGAGCATCACATTTGTGGGGTCGATTAAATGCTCAAAATGGCCAGAAAAATATCTTGACTATATTTTCTATTCATTTTACAACTTATGGTGGTAAATAAAAGTGTGACTTTTCATGGAAAACACAAAATTGTCTGGGTGACCCCAAACTTTTGAACGGTAGTGTAGATTGGTGACCTCCCCAGGGTGTACCTGTAGTCAGCTCGGATAAATGGTATAGATAATGGATGTTTGCTGTTAAAACAAAGAGAGAGTGTGTCTTTTAACTATATTTGCATGCTATAGGATTTCTGTGTATGCGTTGAGCTTGAGGGAAGTTTCTGTGGTTCAGCAAGAAATCTCGGTGACAGCTGTGTGTGTGCGCGCCTTTGGTCACAGTAGGGAGGACGGAGGGGTTTACAGAGGGTACTGTGCCTACCCTCTTGGCCTGTGGGTAGACACAGACCCAGAAATCTAATGTACGCACGCGCGTGCACACACACATGCACAGTAAAGGTCAGTGAAGAACAGTATAGAGCAATACCTATGAGTACATATGCACATCTATCTATCTATCTATCTATCTATCTATCTATCTATCTATCTATCTATCTATCTATCTATCTATCTATCTAACAATTATTCCACAAAATCGAGTCATACAATGAGGCGCCAATGAGGCGCCGAGCATCCAGTCGATTATAAGCCATGTATGGCGAGATTGAGTGGAATAACTGTTTTATTCTATCCACATTCACTACATTTTGAGAAACAGAGCATTTTTATTTTTTGCAAATTCGATAAATAAAAACTTTATACACAATGTCTGACAAAATCATTTCCGCTTAGAATGTAAACAAACCGGCGAAATGACAGCAGCAATTTGTGAAAAATGCTCTAATAATAATTCTTGAAAACTAAAAAAGATACATTCTTATCATCAAATACTTTTATTACATATTTTGTTGCTTGTTTTTATGTATTTTTGGGGTCTTCTTCTTCTTCTTTAGGGTTTTTTGGCAGATGGCACCAACTGGGCTGGAGTGGGGAACAGAAGATATTGGGGGGGGGGGGGGGATTTTAGCAATTTCTTTTAAATACTTTAAATGTATTTCTTTTTATAATATTTATTTATTTATTTATTTATTTATTTGAAATAATTGATCATTTTTGGGGGTTTTGTTTTCAAGCAGAGTTTTTATTTCGTCCTCAGTTGGTTCAGCTACGTACATGTGCCGGCATATTATTTTTCTCTACTCATGGTATATGAGCTGATAGGCTTGTAGTAGAGTAGCCAATAAGAGTGCGCGATTGCTCATATCCAGTGAGTGTGGATAGAAGAAGAAGAAACCTTTATTCATCACATGCACACTACAATCACAGTGAAATTCATCCTCTGCATTTAACCCATCTGAAGCAGTGAACACACGCACACACTCAGAGCAGTGGGCAGCCACACCAGAGCGCCCAGGGAGCAGTCAGGGGTCAGGTACCTTGCTCAAGGGCACTTCAGCCCAAGGCCGCCCCACATCAACCTAACTGCATGTCTTTGGACTGTGGGGGAAACCACAGCACCCGGAGGAAACCCACACAGACACGGGGAGAACATGCAAACTCCACACAGAAAGGCCCTCGCCGGCCACTGGGTTCGAACCCAGGACCACCTTGCTGTGAGATAACAGTGCTAACCACTACACCACCGTGCTGCCCGGGGGGGGGAGAAAGGCAGCACAGTGGTGCAGTGGCTAGCACTGTTATCTCACAGCAAGGTGGTCCTGGGTTCAAGCCCAGCGGCTGACGAGGGCTGTTCTGTGTGGAGTCTGCATGTTCTCCCCATGTCTGCATGGGTGTGCTCCGGTTTTCCCCAAAGACATGCAGGTTAGGTTAATTGGTGGCTCTAAATTGACCGTAGGTGTGGATGGTTGTGTGTCAGCCCTGTGATGACCTGGCGACTTGTTCAGGGTGTGTGTGTATATATATATATATATATATATATATATATTCTCCAGGCTAATAATTTCACCACTGCTATTAGCCTCATTGCTAACCTTGACCTGTTTATACATTATCACACCTAACAAAACATTTCAATGTTTGCCAATATTCAGCAAAAAAACAAAAAAAACAAAAAACATTAAAAGTTATTATACCATAGGGCTGAAGAATTCTCTCATCTCAATTTATCAGAAGTTGTTGATTAATTATAAGCTCTGATGATATAGCTGGTTGTAATCAAATCATAGATTTACAACCCCAAATCAGAAAAAGTTGGGACAGTATGAAAATACCAATAAAGAAAGCAGTGATTTCTAAATTTACTTTGACATGAATTTCATTGCTCGAGCCCCGTGGCCGGCGAGGGCCTTTCTGTGCGGAGTTTGCATGTTCTCCCCGTGTCCGCGTGGGTTTCCTCCGGGTGCTCCGGTTTCCCACACAGTCCAAAGACATGCAGGTTAGGTTAACTGGTGACTCTAAATTGACCGTAGGTGTGAATGTGAGTGTGAATGGTTGTCTGTGTCTATGTGTCAGCCCTGTGATGACCTGGCGACTTGTCCAGGGTGTACCCCGCCTTTCGCCCGTAGTCAGCTGGGATAGGCTCCAGCTTGCCTGCGACCCTGTAGAACAGGATAAAGCGGCTAGAGATAATGAGAGGAGATGAGATGAGATGATTTTATGCATTGTGATTGGCTGCTATCAAGAGACTGGCTGATTAGAGAACTGCATCAAACAGCAGGTGAATGGGTGTTCCTAATAAAGTGGCCAGTGAGTGTATAGTCCATGTCCAAAGTTTTAACGAAGCAAAACTTTCTGCAAGGTTTTTTTCAGGTGAAATAAATTACAAATCTCAGTTTTTATTCAAGACCTGTTTTTGAGTTTTCGGACAAATATACAGTAATGCTATGTATACTCAGACACATTGTGAAATATTCCTGTGGTAGTTACTTTTATATTTACTTGACAGCTAACTTAATGGATTTTGCAGTGTTTAAAATAACAAAAGCAGCCTGTATCATTATCCACATGTCATCGGATGATTAATTTCAGTGCAGTGCAATCACACTATGTTTTATTCTGGCAGTAACGATATCATAAGACTCACAATGAAAACTTCTTTACCTCCTGTGTTCTGTGATAAAATGTTTTCTTAAAAGAGGCTGCTGACAGTAATAATATACAGATGTGTTTGAGTATAGTCCATCCATCCATCATCCATTATCTGTAGCCGCTTATCCTGTGCAGGGTCGCAGGCAAGCTGGAGCCTATCCCAGCTGACTACGGGTGAAAGGCGGGGTACACCCTGGACAAGTCGCCAGGTCACCACAGGGCTGACACATAGACACAGACAACCATTCACACTCACATTCACACCTACGGTCAATTTAGAGTCACCAGTTAACCTAACCTGCATGTCTTTGGACTGTGGGGGAAACCGGAGCACCCGGAGGAAATCCACACAGACATGGAGAGAACAGGCAAACTCCACACAGAACTGGGCTTGAACCCAGAACCTTCTTGCTGTGAGGCGACAGTGCTGACCACTACACCACCGTGCCACCCTGTGTTTGTTTTCCTGTGTCCTTATGGGTTTCCTCTGGGTTCTCAACACTCTCAGAAAATAAGGTACATTATTGTACCTTGAGGGGTACAATGGCTTGGCACTGGGGCAGTTCCCTCTCAGGTACTTATCTGTACCCTTTATATCCTGCTTGGGACCATATATGTACCTTTTTGGCCCTAAAAATGCCTTGAGGTCTAATAATCAGCCATCGGGGGTACATTAATGTAGGTTGTAATGTACGGTAGGTACCTTGGGGGACTCCTACTGTACCACTGTTTCTAACAGTGTAGTTGGTGGATTGGCTATGCTAATTGCTCCTAGGTATGAATATGTGTGTGTGTGTGTGTGTGTGTGTGCATGGTGGGCCAGTGTCCCCCTTAGAGGGTGTATTCCCTCTTTGCATCCAGTGTTCCTGGGACAGACTCCAAATCCTCTGCAACCCTGCCCAGGATAAAGTGGTTACTGAAAATGAATGTTAGGCACAGCCTTATTTAATGACGTCAATATCCAAATCAATCAAAATATAACTTAAATATAGAATAACAAGGATGTACTTGAGTAAAGCAAGCACACTTTCTTACAGTACAGCTTATACACTCTGTAAATTCTTCAATTAATTCCTTGCCTCAGAGATGACTGCAGTTTAATTACTCTTTCCTACAGAAAAACTATAAAGAGGAGCCACCTGCTCTCTCTCTCTCTCTCTCTCTCTCTCTCGACCTCAACAGTAGCCGACATGCCCTGTTCGGCTGAACATGTCCAGAGTGTTGGGCCTCTTCACTGCCACAGGTCATCTATTCATCCATTAATGCTGCTATAATCAGCAGAACAACAACGTCTGGAGGGATAAATATGACGGTTTGTGAGTCACTTAGTCTGTACGTTCTGCTTGCAGCATCAACATATTACAGCGTGCTTATATTTGATTATTTTAGCACTTTCTAAAACCCCATTGTACCATTTCCTTCATCTATTCTCTTCTTACCAAAGCTTGTGTAGAATTCTGACTTCTCTTCAGACATGAACACAAGAGCGATATACAGCCTGCTGGAGCACTTACACAATAGCCTGGACTGGGTTGCCTAGCTACCAGAGAGAGAGAGAGAGAGAGAGAGAGAATAACCTCTCTTGTCTAAATTTAAACTCTGAAACTGAGAGGGGGAGATTGCAGGAGACTACACAGGAAGACTTTAATACTCACTGTGCTAAGGTATTTAAAAAAAAAAAGCACACTGTGTTCTATCTGCAACTACAAACATCCTAAAACAAATCCTAATGACAAAAAAATACTTCTCTAGAGGCTGCTGAGACTGTTTCCATGAGAGGAACACGAAAAATCTTCATTAATGTTGAATTTCTTGACCCATAGTTGTGAGCATGTTCATAATACTTTCGGTCACATTCCCTTCTTTTCTCTGATAATGTATTCTATTATATTGTCCTAACTGTCTGTCCTATTCTATATTATTTTTTCATGTTCTCTTCCGTTCTGTGACCATTCTGTTCTCTATGTTCTATCTTAATGTACACTATCTTGTCATATTCTATTCTATTAGCCCTGGGTATGACTTTAACCTGCAACTGATGGTGAGTCTCAGGTCCGGGAGGACTTGAGTATTAGGGAAATTGGAGCTACCCCTTAATCACCATTGCTCCCAGGTCCGCTCTGACCCGGAGTGGTAGCATCTGCCTGGGTTCCAGCTATGGGTTAAATAGTACATCACCAATAAGGTGCTGGCAGCAGGGCGCTTTTTGGTGCAGTGTGGCAGATGAACCCACCAGGGTCAATGGCGCACCACCTGATGGCATGTGGAAGAGCCACTCAAAGGGCCAACAAATGGCATCACTCGGCAAGTCAGTTGTCACTGCGGGGCAACTTCCATACCCGTCAGGTCTGTGGCACTTTTGTGCACCACTTGGAATCAGGTCTGGAGGTCCAGAGAGGCAACACAATGGGGGCACGACATTGTTTTTCTTACCTTACTGTGCAAGGCACTTTGTTAGGAGAGAAGAATAGCATGCGAGAGCTCACAAGGCCAGACATTCTGTGGTGGTTTGGCCGGGCCATTTGTGCTGCCAGTGCGGGTGACTCTGTCACTCTGGTGCGGGCTTTGTGGCCCATCTGAGTTTCTGTGCATCCTAATGAAGCAGTCATCATCGCTAGCGATGGACAGCTGATGATGAACATTTTCAGAATAATTGGAATATCTGAAAAGATATGGCCTCACTGATATCTTCCCTTGCTGTCACCTTCAAGACCAGGGGTGTAAACTGGTGGATTATGGTCCAGATATACAACCCCAATTCCAAAAAAGTTGGGACAAAGAACAAGTTGTAAATAAAAACGTAATGCAATAATTTACAAATCTCAAAAACTGATATTGTATTCACAATAGAACATAGACAACATATCAAATGTTGAAAGTGAGACATTTTGAAATTTCATGCCAAATATTGGCTCATTTGAAATTTCATGACAGCAACACATCTCAAAAAAGTTGGGACAGGGGCAATAAGAGGCTGGAAAAGTTAAAGGTACAAAAAAGGAACAGCTGGAGGACCAAATTGCAACTCATTAGGTCAACTGGCAATAGGTCATTAACATGACTGGGTATAAAAAGAGCATCTTGGAGTGGCAGCGGCTCTCAGAAGTAAAGATGGGAAGAGGATCACCAATCCTCCTAATTCTGCACCGACAAATAGTGGAGCAATATCAGAAAGGAGTTCGACAGTGTAAAATTGCAAAGAGTTTGAATATATCATCATCTACAGTGCATAATATCATCAAAAGATTCAGAGAATCTGGAAGAACCTCTGTGCGTAAGGGTCAAGGCCGGAAAACCACACTGGGTGCCCATGATCTTCGGGCCCTTAGACGGCACTGCATCACATACAGGCATGCTTCTGTATTGGAAATCACAAAATGGGCTGAGGAATATTTCCAGAGAACATTATCTGTGAACACAATTCACCGTGCCATCCACCGTTGCCAGCTAAAACTCTATAGTTCAAAGAAGAAGCCGTATCTAAACATGATCCAGAAGTGCAGCTGTCTTCTCTGGGCCAAGGCTCATTTAAAATGGACTGTGGCAAAGTGGAAAACTGTTCTGTGGTCAGACGAATCAAAATTTGAAGTTCTTTATGGAAATCAGGGACGCCGTGTCAATCGGACTAAAGAGGAGAAGGACGACCCAAGTTGTTATCAGCGCTCAGTTCAGAAGCCTGCATCTCTGATGGTATGGGGTTGCATTAGTGCGTGTGGCATGGGCAGCTTACGCATCTGGAAAGACACCATCAATGCTGAAAGGTATATCCAGGTTCTAGAGCAACATATGCTCCCATCCAGACGACGTCTCTTTCAGGGAAGACCTTGCATTTTCCAACATGACAATGCCAAACCACATACTGCATCAATTACAGCATCATGGCTGCGTAGAAGAAGGGTCCGGGTACTGAACTGGCCAGCCTGCAGTCCAGATCTTTCACCCATAGAAAACATTTGGCGCATCATAAAACGGAAGATACGACAAAAAAGACCTAAGACAGTTGAGCAACTAGAATCCTACATTAGACAAGAATGGGTTAACATTCCTATCCCTAAACTTGAGCAACTTGTCTCCTCAGTCCCCAGACGTTTACAGACTGTTGTAAAGAGAAAAGGGGATGTCTCACAGTGGTAAACATGGCCTTGTCCCAACTTTTTTGAGATGTGTTGTTGTCATGAAATTTAAAATCACCTAATTTTTCTCTTTAAATGATACATTTTCTCAGTTTAAACATTTGATATGTCATCTATGTTCTATTCTGAATAAAATATGGAATTTTGAAACTTCCACATCATTGCATTCCGTTTTTATTTACAATTTGTACTTTGTCCCAACTTTTTTGGAATCGGGGTTGTAGAACCAGCAACGTATTTCCGTGGCTCAAACCAAGCACTGGAAAATTACTGTAGCAGTGCTGATCAGCCTATGAAAAAATTGGCTGTATTTCACCAACTCCAGTTTTGTAAACTGGGGTGGGCCATGTAACAGAAATATCATATCACGGTTCTTGAAGGAATTTCTGTGAGACATGATATGTATCATAATATATAGGTTTGTAAAGAAACTTTCAGCAAAACAGTAATGGTGTTTTTAAAATGTTATTTAATGTCTACAAAAATTACTTGATGATTTGTGCTTTGTTGTGGGGGAAGCCATGGCCTAATGATTAGAGACACAGCTTTGGGCCCAAAAAGTTGTTGGTTTGATTCCTTGGACCAGCAAGAATGGCTGAAGTGCCCTTGAGTAAGGCACCTAACCCCCAGGCTGTTCTGGGTATGTTGTACATTGCTCTGGATAAAATCATCTGCTAAATGCCTGTAATGACATGGTACTTAAAAAATAGCATTTTATTGATAAAAATAGTGAATCCTGAAAAGGAGATTTGGAAAAGAATTAAAAGAAAAGTTTAAAGCTAGACGGCCTTTCAATTTCATAAAATCAGTGAAATTTAGTTCCCTCTGAAATTTGGTCATTGTGATGTATATTTATTTCTGTAATATCTTAAAAAATATCAGACAATTCTATGGCTGGGAAGTTATTTGAGAGAATTCCCTAACAAATAATGTGCATGAAATCGATCGCTTTGTGCAGTCAAGCAGACAGAGGAAGTCTGTGTGTACATGTGCAGGTTTACCTTGACTGTGCACTGACAGTTCCATCATTCTGTCGCAAAACGAACATCTGCTGACCGCCAATATTTTTTAGTTTGCCCTGCGTTTCCTTTCCTTCGCAACGTAACGTCTTTTCTTCTTGCTTTCTGTTACTGTAGTCAGTCTTTCACATTTCATTCGCACACTCACGTCCTCCATTTTTCTCTCCTGTTTCAAATTTGTATTCCACAATACCTTGTGCGAACATGACATAGTATCTTGAATTGGGTCACGGTGAAGCAGGAAAAAATAGTGGAGAATTTAGGGCCACATGGCCCTAAATTCATTAATTGTTCTATTTAAAAATAATAATAATAAATTGGAAGTCTATGATTTGAATTTAGTAGCTTTTGGTCCACTAAACAAAAAATAATTGGGTGTCAGGGAAAATTATTTTTATGTCCTACACTTGAAAAACCTGAAAGGTAGTCTACGGTACCATTAAAAATTTTAAGATTGTACACTTTCTAAAGATTATGTGCATAATTTAAATGGAATCATTTGCTGCTGCTTCTTCTTCACCCATCCAGTGTGTTCTGGGTCCCTTTCCTCAGGGTTCTTGGCTAAGTAAGTACAGCCAGCTAGTCACTCCTTTGCTGCACTGCTTTTTGGTCATGGACAATTTAGAGTAGCCAATTAGCCTGCATGGCTACTTGACTGCATGTCTTTGAACTGTGGGGAAAACCCACACAGACATAGGGAGAACATGCAAACTCCAGACAGAAAGGCCCCCACTTGCCGTGAGGTTCAAACCCAGAACCTTCTTGCTGTGAGGTGACAGTGCTAACCACTATACCACCCATTTGCTTACTGTCAGTTTGTAATAAAAAAATACAAAATTTCATGAAAAGATATGACGATATATCAGAAAAGCATACTGTGACGCAATTTATCATGATACAGATTTTGATATCTATCCATTTTGGCATATCACTATAGTGACACGGCCACTCTGATAGTTTCAGCCATCAAAGTCTCCTGGGAACATTACAGTAGTGGTTTCCTGTTGCCTTCTACTGGATTATTATAGAGGTTTTCTCCTCCCAACCATTCACACACAGAATTTAGAGCCACCAATTAGCCTAACTGCATGTCTTTGTTTTTTTTTTATTTATTCGTTTATTAACTCCAATCGCAGCCATGATGGCTGAATTACAGGGTATTGCGCAATTAATCATAAACAATTAAGCATAACAATAATCTAAATACTTGACAGTTACAAAATTCTTCAGCTGTTCAGTATTGCATACAGACTGTATAGCAGTCCTAGCCGATCTTAGATTATACCTTATATCACGTTCTACAATTCTGCTTTGTATCAGAGGAAAAAGGGGATTCCTGGGTTGTATCTTTTTCATAAAACATTTGCAAGATTCAGTGCGACGGTCTGCAAGTGTAGGCAGACCGGTTTGTGATAAAGCATTGCTATAATGTACACCTGGTAGAATTATTACCAACGTGCGTTTTTGGACATCTTCTAGTGCCTTGGAGAGAAAATTAGGAAGAGCGGAATAAACGACGGATGCATATTCTAATATAGATCTTATGAGAGAGCAATATATGGTAACAATATCAGTTACATGAAAGCCAGAACGTTTTAGATTCCTTATTACATAAAGCCGCTTGTTGGCTTTCTTCAATACATAGTCTACGTGGACGTCCCATGTCAAGTCATGAGAGATGTATACACAGTAGTTTAAATGACTTAACGCGTTCCACAGTAGTGCAGCCGATGGCAATCGGGCGCCAAACGCAGCTGTTGTATTGAAGAAAGTCAACAACCATTTCCTTACACTTAGAAGGATTTAATTTCATGTCGTTAAGCTCAGCGAAATCTTGAATGTCCCTTACAATAAAGTTGGTCAGGGATGGAGAATTTCTTGGAACTACCTCAATGATGGATAAGTCATCAACAAACTTTATCCGGAGCAGCCACTGAGAAACTAGGCTATTGACCATAACCGCAAAGAGCAGTGGTCCCAATTTTGTACCTTGAAGAATTCCTCCGTGAGGGTATTTGGTAGAAGATACACTGTTACCGATACGCACAAATTGGGATCTGCCCTGGAAAAAGGCTGCTACCCACTTTAATAGACTGGAATGAATATCAAAGGTTGCTAGCTTCTCAAGTAGAATATGGTGGTTTATAAGGTCAAAGCCCTTTTTAAAATCTGCAAAAAAATACCTAATGCTAGAGTTACCTTTATCAAGCGCTTCTAATGTTAGGTGCAACAAGTAAACTATTGCTTGCTCAGTTGACCTACCAGAAACAGCGAATTGTTGGTTATCTAAATTATTGAAAATTTTAGGGAGGAGTCGAACTAAAGTAAAACTTTCCAACACTTTAGCTAATTGTGAAGTAAGAGATATAGGTCTAATGTCATTCTCGATTGCCTTAGGTGGAGAGGTGGAACAAAACCATCCCTGAGAGAAGAGTTGTAGATGTTTGAGATGATTGGGGTGAGCTCAAACGCAAATGTTTTGAGAACGATATTTGGAATACCATCGGGACCTGGTGCCTTTTTTACATGGATCTTGCGCAGCACAACATAGACCTTGAACTCAGAAACCAAAAGACTCTTAGGTGGGGCGTCCACAATGATGTTGTCAACATCCGACGGTTGCAGGGACGGAAACTCAGCTGTTAATCCTACGAAGAAGTTATTGATTTTGTCGCACAAACAGTCCAGAGAATCATCAGCACCATCAATCAGCTGATCGTACCACTTACGCGCATGATAAGACGCACCCGAAAGGCTTTTAACCTCTTTCCACCACTTCCCTATAGCTGTATCCCTCAAGTTCTTCACCTTTGCCTTGTAAAATGCCTTCTTACAGTCCTTGATAGCTTGCTGGACCTTATTGCGCCACAGATGAAACATGGGCAAGTCTTTACTTTCTCGGATAAAGTATTTTTGTCTTTTTTTAACCAAGCATTTTATCTTCTGAGTGATCCATGGTTTGTCATTGCTATATACCATCTTCGTTTTTAGTGGCATAAAATGATCCATGGCGTTACCAAGTGTTGTGATGAAAGTATCAAACTTATCCTGACATGACACAAGGCGATAAACATGATCCCAATCATAACTTGTAATCCACTGCCCAAATGATCTCAAGGAGCTCTCCCTAGTGTCGCGTGACACCACAGATCTCTTGGAGGGTTTGTGACGATTCCAGTTTTCTTGTATCAAGACACAGAAATGGTCACTTGAACCAACCTTGGGGAGTTGTTGCCGATCAGAAAAGGCCTTGGGAGAATTTGTTAATTTGGACTGTGGGGGAAACTGGAGCACCTGGAGGAAACCCAGACAGACACAGGGAGAACATGCGAATGCTACACAGAAAGGCCCCTGCTGACCACTGGGCTCGAACCCAGAACCTTCTTGCTGTGAGGCGACAGTGCTAACCACTACATCACCGTGCCGCCCCGATCTTGATATAGCCCAGGCTTACTTTCAACCATCATGTCTTGTGTAGCAGATCATCTACTGTTGCACTTTATTTAATCACATGCATTTATGTGAATTATTTACCTGAAGACAGTTTGTCAAGAAGATATTTCATTTATCTTCTCACTCACTCACTCACTCACTCACTCACTCACTCACTCACTCACTCACTCACTATCCGTTTTGAGTCAGTTGACATGTCAGATGTGTGTATGACTAGCAGTCTTCAGTAGAGCTCTCCATTCAGCACAGTCTTGAGTTGCCTCCTCTGTGATATTCCATAGCTTCAAGCCAGCACGGACAGATTCTTTCCAGGTTTTTTGAGATCGGCCACGGTTGTTTGCTCCTTCAACTTCCAAGATAGTACATCTGTTGATCCAAGAATTACTGCGTTGGACGTGTCCAAACCAACGGAGACGATTGCATCTGAGGACAGTGTCAAGGCAACGGAGGTTCAGCATCCGCAGAAGAGAAGACGTGCTAATTCGTGTTCCTCTTTTGACATTGCACATCCATAAAAGCATGGTTCTTTCATTACGCTCAAGCCGTTTTTGGTCATCTCTTCGGAGTGCCCAACATTCAGAACCGTATAACATGGTGCTACGCACACAACTGCTGTATAGTTGATCACGGGTATGAAGCGAGACAGCTTTGCAGGTTAACAATGGCAGCAGCTCTCTAAACTTTTCCCCAAGCAGAACTTCTTTGGTCTGATTAGCAAACTAATGACAATACTTGGAAAAAAAAAGTAACAATAAAACCAGAATTTTTAAACAAGATTGGCCAGAAGAGTATGAATTTCTTTTATGCTTCAAATTCAAAATAGTCGTTTCATCTGTTCATAGTCTATGGCGCTAGTTAAAACCCTTTGGTGACTGACCCCTTGAAAATGGTTCCTCGAGGAACGATGACTTTTCAGTTGTCAAGACAACGGAAAAACTAAAATACAAAAACAGAAAGATACGTCACAATGCTCTTGTGCACAAAACAAAATGCTCTTGTATTTTAGTTTTTCCGTTGTCTTGACAACTGAAACGTCATCGTTCCTGGAGGAACCATTTTCAAGGGGTCAGTCACCAAAGGGATATTATTAAAAGTGGTAATATGAAGCACTAGTACTAAACAGAACATCCATTTCAGACTCATTTATATACTATAAACCATAATATATTATAACCATAAACTAATCACGAATGGTTAAATATTAGAAAGTAAACATTGTCACCATTCAGTCATGTTGGTTGTTTACCCAATTGACCTTTACAAACTTTAGGTTTATGTTCATGGTTTAGACTGTTACTGATAGCATCATTTGCAGCTAGCAGCATCCACCACAGCCCAGGCTAACAGCTGCAGCTAAAGATTAGCATCCCTGGGGTTTTAGCATCTGGTCCTCTCTAAAGCGCCACACAGCTCAGCCCAGGAGACAAGCTCAACCTTTTAACATGCTTTACTCCGGTCTCTTCTGTCACTGATACTCAGGGGTGAATGTAACTTTTATTTCTTGCCGGTACTATTATTTTGAGTCATAGTGCGCGCGCCGAAAAATACACCTAATTATTTATTATTGTCTACTTATCAAGCATTCACTAGGACTTCTTATCACTCAGTAGTACTAGTATAGTACTTTTTTATATCACACTATCACTCTATCATCCACCTGTATCAGTTTTTGATTATAAATAAATTGCAAACACATCATTTCAACAACACAATCGTTTTAATAACTTTTTTTTTTAGCTGAACAGTTGAAAACTAGGGTGGCACAGTGGTGTAGGGGTTAGCGCTGTCGCCTCACAGCAAGAAGGTCCTGGGTTCGAGCCCCGTGGCCGGCGAGGGCCTTTCTGTGTGGAGTTTGCATGTTCTCCCCGTGTCCGCGTGGGTTTCCTCCGGGTGCTCCGGTTTCCCCCACAGTCCAAAGACATGCAGGTTAGGTTAACTGGTGACTCTAAATTGACCGTAGGTGTGAATGGTTGTCTGTGTCTATGTGTCAGCCCTGTGATGACCTGGCGACTTGTCCAGGGTGTACCCCGCCTTTCGCCCGTAGTCAGCTGGGATAGGCTCCAGCTTGCCTGCGACCCTGTAGAACAGGATAAAGCGGCTACAGATAATGAGATGAGATGAGTTGAAAACTAACTTTTCATTTTGGACATTGGACACAGACCAGTGTAACAGAACAGAAAAATTACTTTGATTACCAGCTGCGCACGTTATAGCACAAGATCTGGTTAAGCCGTACGCGCGCTGTAGCTCGCTCGTTGTTTGTCCAGCGAAACACTGCACACGTAATAGAATATTGAAACATCAACATATGTTTCTGTATACAGTATGCTGTTTTTATTTGGGAGACTTTGCAACAAACGTCTGTCTACTAAAACACTTTGGATACCAGCTGCGCACGCTGGCGCAAGATGGTTAAGCAATGGGCTGCGCGCACTCTCTCGGACGTTGTCTGTCGAGTGAAACACGGAAGGAATTCACTTCAGACATAATTCAGAGACAGGTCAGAACGAGTTATATGCAATGTATATTGAGGAAAACGTGTTGCTTTTGGTAAATTGACGTTAGCAGGTGTGTTGTTATGCTGAAAGTGCATTTTTTTTTTTCAGAGACAGTATATTTTTCTTTCCGGTACGGCCAAATCTTTTAGTGGTACGCCAGACTGGCCAGGGCCGGCTTACTTTCACCCCTGCTGATACTAAATTTAATTGGAGGGATATTTCTGTGGTTGTGCAAGTGGAAAAGAAAGGCGTTAGCACTTA
Organism: Neoarius graeffei; assembly: GCF_027579695.1. Classification (NCBI taxonomy): domain Eukaryota; kingdom Metazoa; phylum Chordata; class Actinopteri; order Siluriformes; family Ariidae; genus Neoarius; species Neoarius graeffei. The sequence continues at coordinate 78,094,093 of NC_083573.1, forward strand.
GCCAGGGGATACACATGCCCATAATCCCATGCTAATATTAGATATTCGATCGCATGTACAGTATGAAGAGCTGATGTAGATTAATGCATTATGAATTTTCAATTCAATTTGTGCATGAACAGAAATAGAAATAGGCGAACCATTAGATCAGTAGTGAACAATGAAATGGCTTCGGCTGTTTAGTAAATGCAGGAACATTTAGGGCTTAACAGACAAGCATAAATAATGCAGTAGGGTGGAAAGGGTAAAAGAGCAGAAGTGTTTGCACTGTTGGAGTACTCAAACAGCTTTCCCAAATTACAGTCATGAATTATTTCTAAAAGAAATCGATATGGGGCGTAAGCAAGCAAACATCTCATTGCCCAGATCATTCATGCTAAACCTTGCTAGGCTACCTTGTTAAAAAATGACTGACGTATCAAAAAAAAAAAAAAATCCAGCCGTTATGAGACATTTCATAATAGGAAAGGTCAAGCTTTAAACAGTACAGTAGTTATGCCACCTGACGACAGGCCCCAAAACGCCCGAGGCAAGGGCAAGCGACTGCAGAGCGGAACACAACTCAGCACTTCTCACTGACACTCCAGACAGCACAGCATTATTTATGCCCCTGTCATTTAGCCTGACAGAGATACACTGATGAATAGGATGAACATAGTGAAGAGGACAGATGAGGACTCGATATAGAGACAGTAATGATCGGGTTCACTGCTCTTACTCTGTTTCATCGTATAAGTAGTGAATCAATTACTATATGATTTCTAATCTCGTATAAAGTTCCCATTTAGGTTTGTAAGCGATATTGTACTGAAAATGGAAAATTCATGAGATATAATGGAAAAAAAAATTGTGCAAAAATAGTGACAGAGACAGTACCAGAGTGCTTCAGTGACAGAATTAGGTACACTGTGACATACTCCATTAGTGTACCAGTCTCCATGTATAATTAATACTTCTATTTTAATTAATAGCCAGGCTTGGCCTCTGAACTCTGAGTGAGACGGGAACATGAGAACACTACAGCAGATGAAGGCTGAATTAGCGACTGTTTTCATTCCATTTCTTTATTCCACACAAAGATACCGACACACACAAACGTACTACACACTGTGCCAGCAAATTAAAATGACTTATAAATCTATATATGGTCCAAAAGGATGGAGGCTGAGACCAAGAGACCTTCTCACATTTTGAAGTTATAGGAAGAGATTATTAAGAAAATCTCATCTCATCTCATTATCTCTAGCCGCTTTATCCTGTTCTACAGGGTCGCAGGCAAGCTGGAGCCTATCCCAGCTGACTACGGGCGAAAGGCGGGGTACACCCTGGACAAGTCGCCAGGTCATCACAGGGCTGACACATAGACGCAGACAACCATTCACACTCACATTCACACCTACGGTCAATTTAGAGTCACCAGTTAACCTAACCTGCATGTCTTTGGACTGTGGGAGAAACCGGAGCACCCGGAGGAAACCCACGCGGACACAGGGAGAACATGCAAACTCTGCACAGAAAGGCCCTCGCCGGCCATGGGGCTCGAACCCAGAACCTTCTTGCTGTGAGGTGACAGCGCTAACCACTACACCACCGTGCCGCCCTATTAAGAAAATCTCATCTCTTTATCTCTAGCCGCTTTATCCTTCTACAGGGTCGCAGGCGAGCTGGAGTCTATCCCAGCTGACTACAGGCGAAAGGCGGGGTACACCCTGGACAAGTCGCCAGGTCATCACAGGGCTGACACATAGACACAGACAACCATTCACACTCACATTCACACCTACGGTCAATTTAGAGTCACCAGTTAACCTAACCTGCATGTCTTTGGACTGTGGGGGAAACCGGAGCACCCGGAGGAAACCCACGCGGACACAGGGAGAACATGCAAACTCCACACAGAAAGGCCCTCGCCGGCCATGGGGCTCGAACCCAGAACCTTCTTGCTGTGAGGTGACAGCGCTAACCACTACACCACCGTGCCGCCCTATTAAGAAAATGACCTACAAAATAATCAAAGGCATAAATACTAACGTATAGTGCCAGTGTCCGGTTATTTAGCACGAAAGTCTTTTAGCACAAATCCAAAGTCTCTTAGCACAACTCTGGATTATGGTCACAGTAATCGAAAAAAAAAAATACTTGTCTTGATATAGGAAAGGGTTTATTATGATTGCTGTCTTCCAACTTCTTAAATTGTGTGCATTTTAGTGGCACATGCAGTTTAATTGATTGTCAAGTTGTTGTTTTATTGTTTCAAGTTTAATTATTTCATTTTCTTGCATTTAGAAGTCACAGCAATTATCTAAAATGTAAATAGCTTAATAAAATCGCTGAAAGAGCTATACATAGTTTTCCTTTCTTTCAACCTTTTTTCTTTTGTAAAAAATTAACATAAAGCACTAACAAAAAGGTTTCTTTAAACTCTTATCATCTTGTAAATTTTGGGCGGCACAGTGGCGTAGTGGTTTGCACTGTCGCCTCACAGCAAGAAGGTTCTGGGTTTGAGCCCAGCAGCCGGCGAGGGCCTTTCTGTGCGGAGTTTGCATGTTCTCCCTGTGTCAGCCCGGGTTTCCTCCGGGTGCTCTGGTTTCCCCCACAGTCCAAAGACATGCAGGTTAGGTTAATGTGGGGTGGCCTTGGGCTGAAGCGCCCTTGAACAAGGTACTTAATCTCTGACTGGGCGCTGTAGTGTGGCTGCCCACTGCTCTGGGTGCGTGTGTTCACCGCTTCAAATGGGTTAAATGCAGAGGATGAATCTTACTGTGCTTGAGGTGTGTATGTGACAAATAAAGGTTTCTTCTCTTTTTCTTGACTTTTCATTCATCAAATTAGCAAATTGTAAATAATAAATATAATATAATTTAAGCTTAGCACTTCAATAAAGACAAAACAAACCTGGAAGTTGGCTGTAGCGGTGTACTGTGGCAGGGGACGTGCTGTGTTAAATAATTTGGAGGGAGGATTGGTGATGAACATACGGGCTACATCAAACATGGCGGTTTCAAGATGGCGGAGTGGGGAAATACAATCGCTCGTTTTCGATCGGAATCTCGGCAACTTTCATAAAAAAAACCCATCAAACATCTTTAAACGCGATCAGTAAGTATTCATAATAAATATTACGTGTTCTTGGATCTTGTGCTAAAGAACTTAGAGTTGTGCTAAGAAACTTGTGCTAAATAACCGTAAACCATAGTGCCTCTCCATACTGCAGTTTACGAAGTAAACTGGGGCATTGAAGAGGTTTCATAAAAAGGATGTTCCTTTTCTTTTGTGTCATTAATTGATTATTGTATATGGGATATGAAGTTAATTTTTAATATGGACTGTAGTATGCTGTTTTTTCTGTCTCTCCCTTAGTGCAGTATGAAACGAGTTAATTGTATCCAGATGTGGTGTGGCTAGGGGTACCTCACACACACACACTATTGCCGCTTTTCCACTACAAACGCGGCTGAGTCGGGCTGAGCCGTGCCGTGCTGAGTCGGGCTGAGCGGGGCTGTTGGAGTTGCATTTCGACTACAACCGCGCTGAACCGTGCTGGCTGGAAGTGGGTGGACACAATGGGTGGAGTTAGCGAAAGTGGGTGGACGTCACTTGATGTCGTTAAGCAGCGCAAACAGTGACATTAGTGATCTTTTAAGCGTTAGTCTCACGACCCGGATAGTAAACAATAAACATGGAGGACATGGAGTCGTTAGTGTTGCTGGTCTTGGTGCTGTGGCTTGTTGTCACCGACAACGCGGACAGATACTGGCAAGAGCGTATAGATGAGGCGAGGCGCATAAGGCTTCAGAAATTCTCGTAATTCGTAATTCTTCTCCTTCCGGGTTTGCGGTGTTCACAGATCCCAGCGCGCTCGCGGGGCGTGTGAGGGCATGTGAGGACACTCCTCCTCACCAATCAGTGCACAGGGGAGTGTCTGCTCACGCCCCCAACCTCACTCGGCTCGCTTTGGCTCGCTTCAGCCCTACTCCAAAACGGTGCGAGTTTTAGGGGCTAAGCAGGGCTGAAGCGAGCTGAGTCGTGCTGGTTTTTGGTAGTCGAAACGCGAGCCGTGTCGGGCTGAAGTGAGCTGAAGCGAGCTGAAGTGAGCTGAAAAAGGGTAGTGGAAAAGGGCCATTTGTCTAAGAGAGCGGGCCTCTGAGAGGCCTTGGGTTCCTGTAGAACCAATGCATACACACATATGGATACACACTTACATGTGAATACTCAATCAAATGGGCAGTAAATGATGTCACCAGTTTAGGACTTGGACTTTTCCCAATAAAGGTAAAAAGTTGCATCTGAAAGATTGGATTGTTATGGCTGTAAGATGGATGGGGCAGTCAGTCAATAAAGGTTTTGCAAAAGAACAATTCGGCGAAAATCTCCAAGAAGATCTTCCCAGATGCATCTGTTTTGTTTTGATTTGTTTAATGAGGTAAGAATATTCAGTTTTGTATTTTGTAGACCTGCAAAGTCACTCGTGCCAGATTACAGTGACTCAGATTCGGCTCAATGAGGACTGAAATCAAAGTTGTACACATCGTAGACCATCTCATCAAAAAGAAATAAATTATAAACTTTTGGGAAACAGTGATACTGCAGGCTTGGTCAGAATGATACAAACTGGATCCTTGTGGTGGTCTCGGAAAGTTTGTTGTCATTAAAATTCACATCGCCCAACTTTACATGATACATAACTGTTATACAATCTGTTGGACAATTATTAGCACCCTTCGTTGTTTAAAATATACATTAGACTTAATTATTCATATTCAAATGCAGACATACAGTGGTGCTTGAAAGTTTGTGAACCCTATAGATTTTTCTATATTTCTGCATAAATATGACCTAAAACATCATCAGATTTTCACACAAGTCCTAAAAGTAGATAAAGAGAACCCAGTTAAACAAATGAGACAAAAATATTACACTTGGTCATTTATTTATTGAGGAAAATGATCCAGTATTATATATCTGTGAGTGGCAAAAGTATGTGATCCTTTGCTTTCAGTATCTGGTGTGACCCCCTTGTGCAGCAATAACTGCAACTAAACATTTCCAGTAATTGTTGATGAGTCCTGCACACCGGCTTGGAGGAATTTTAGCCCATTCCTCCGTACAACAGCTTCAACTCTGGGATGCTGGTGGGTTTCCTCACATGAACTGCTCGCTTCAGGTCCTTCCACAACATTTCCATTGGATTAAGGTCAGGACTTTGACTTGGCCATTCCAAAACATTAACTTTATTCTTCTTTAACCATTCTTTGGTAGAACAACTTGTGTGCTTAGGGTCGTTGTCTTGCCGCATGACCCACCTTCTCTTGAGATTCAATTCATGGACAGATGTCCTGACATTTTCCTTTAGAATTTGCTGGTATAATTCAGAATTCATTGTTCCATCAATGATGGCAAGCCATCCTGGCCCAGATGCAGCAAAACAGGCCCAAACCATGATACTGTACTACCACCACGTTTCACAGATGGGATAAGGTTCTTATGCTAGAATGCAGTGTTTTCCTTTCTCCAAACATAACGCTTCCCATTTAAACCAAAAAATTTGATTTTGGTCACATCTGTCCGCAAAATATTTTTCCAATAGCCTTCTGGCTTGTCCACGTGATATTTTAAGTTCGTTTCTTAGACAAGGATATTTTTTAAGCTTGTTACCTTGTTAACAGTTTCGGCGAGAATCTCCCGCCTTCTTCAGAAACAGTCACCAGATGGTGAGTGGTGACGTGCCTTATCAGCTGATGTTGCATGCAGGAGGCGTGAACGTCCCGCCCAATTTGACAGGTAGTCCACGCCTCCTGCTGTCAGGTCGCTCCTCCAGGACGGCGCTCCAGGTGTGCGACAGTGCATACGCTCCCTCGTCCCGGTTCATCGTCCTCTGCGCCCGCTTGCGTATCTCCACTGCCTCTAAAATCCAACGCTGGAATCTATTTTCTTGTGGGTTATCTATTTCTGTGGGTTTCCCCCACAGTCCATAGACATGCAGGTTAGGTTAACTGGTGACTCTAAATTGACCGTAGGTGTGAATGTGAGTTGATTAATGAAAACATTCTTGGCAAATGCTTTCGCTTTCGACCGTTTGTCCACGTGATCTTTAGCAAACTGCAGATGAGCAGCAATGTTCTTTTTGGACAGCAGTGGCTTTCTCCTTGCAACCCTGCCATGCACACCACTGTTGTTCAGTGTTCTCCTGATGGTGGATTCATGACCATTAACATTAGCCAAAGTGAGAGAGGCCTTCAGTTGCTTAGAAGTTACCCTGGGGTCCTTTGTGACCTCACCGACTATCACACACCTTGCTCTTGGAGTGATCTTTGTTGGTCGACCACTCCTGGGGAGGGTGACAATGGTCTTGAATTTCCTCCATTTGTACACAATCTGTCTGACTGTGGATTGGTGGAGTCCAAACTCTTTAGAGATGGTTTTATAACCTGTTCCAGCCTGATGAGTATCAACAACGCTTTTTCTGAGGTCCTCAGAAATCTCCTTTGTTCGTACCATGATACACTTCCATAAACATGTGTTGTGAAGATCAGACTTTGATAGATCCCTGTTCTTTAAATAAAACAGGGTGCCCACTCACACCTGACTGTCATCCCATTGATTGAAAACACCTGACTCTAATTTCACCTTCAAATTAACTGCTAATCCTAGAGGTTCACGTACTTTTGCCACTCACAGATATGTAATATTGGATCATTTTATTCACTAAATAAATGACCAAGTATAATATTTTTGTCTCATTTGTTTAACTGGGTTCTCTTTATCTACTTTTAGGACTTGTGTGAAAATCTGATGATGTTTTAGGTCCTATTTATGCAGAAATATAGAAGATTCTAAAGGGTTCACAAACTTTCAAGCACCACTGTAATTCATAATTCATAACTTTGAATTCATAATTCAAAAGCAGACATTTACTGTACCCTCCAAAAATAGACTGTTTTATCCACTTTGAGAACATGGTTTGTTATTTGTATGATCCTGACGGAATTTCAGTAAGGTAGTATTAAAGAAAGAAATTGGTCTGAGGTTTTGACTCTTCACAGTAAAACCTATCCTGAAAAAAAAATCTGAGAAAGATTTTTTATATATATATTTTTTTCATCTGAGAAAGATTTTTGTGAAGAATTCCCAAACAGCATTCAGTAACAGGAAAATAATCAATGGTTCGTGTCGTCTTCTCGCATATCAGCCATCGCTGACTGTTTTACTGCAGATTTGTTAGCTAGCTGAGGAGAGCTGCCCAGGGTGGATATCAAAGATGTAGAGCAGTTCCCACCCAACCTTTCACGCCTATGGACAATTTTGAGTAGGCAGTTAATCTAACCACATGTCTTTGAACTGTGGGGAAAACCAGAGCACCCGGAGGAAACCCACACAGACACGGGGAGAACATGCAAACTCCACACAGAAAGGCCCCCAGTGGCCGTGAGGTTCAAACCTGGAACCTTCTCGCTGTGAAGTGACAGTGCTAACCACAACACCACCGTGCAGTGGTTGGTGTGATGTGGCATGACATAAAGAGGTTAAAGTTACCACCTTGAAAGTGGGCATTATCCAATAACAGCATGTTCCAAAGTGTGTATAAGTGCACAACAATTCGAACAATTATTTATTTATCAAAGAACACCACACGATACTTTTTCAAACATTTACAGTTTACTGTTTAATCTTTTGGATTATTTTACACACATGACACTTTTTTGATGGAATAAAAACATATATTCTATTCCATTCTAGCAGGTTTCATTCATTAACCCCGCCGACAGTAGTCGGAGGGGTTATTATTTTCACCTGCGTCAGTCTGTGTGTGTGTGTGTGTGTGTGTGTGTGTGTGTGTGTATCTGTCTGTCTGTCTGTGTGTCTGCAAGATATCTCAAGAACCAATGGATCGATTTGGACCAAATTTTGTACGTGTTGCCAATCACCCAGGAAGGAAACCATTAAATTTTGGAGGTCAAAGGTCAAAGGTCAAGGTCATGGCAGAACTTCGAAATTTTCGCCCAATGTATTTTAATAGGGAAAAGGCGGGGTTTGCACTCGTTAGAGTGTCCCTGTCTAGTTTGGTTATCGCTTATCCTGCATGTATTACGCCACTCTACCCAATGGAGAATGCACGTTGAATATGGTTTACGATATTGCATGGTTAGGTGGCACAGTGGTGTAGTGGTTAGCACTGTCGCCTCACAGCAAGAAGGTTCTGGGTTCGAGCCCAGTGGCTGACAGGGGCCTTTCTGTGTGGGGTTTGCATGTTCTCCCCGTGTCCGCGTGGGTTTCCTCCGGGTGCTCCGGTTTCCCCCACAGTCCAAAGACATGCAGGTTAGGCTAACTGGTGGCTCTAAATTGACCGTAGGTGTGAATGTGAGTGTGAATGGTTGTTTGTCTCTATGTGTCAGTCCTGCGATGACCTGGCAACTTGTCCAGGGTGTACCCCGCCTCTCGCCCGTAGTCAGCTGGGATAGGCTCCAGCTTGCCCGCAACCCTGCACAGGATAAGTGGTTATGGATAATGGATGCATATTGCATGGTTGTCAAGACTGATATACCACTCAATGCCAGCCAATATTATTTAAATATCTGTGAAGTAAGTTAATTCCTGATATAACTCATACTATAACAGCTAGAAACAGTCTCTCTCAGCAGACGCTATTTTTTTCTCTTCATTCAAGTTCAGATGACTTTTAAATGCAGCTTGTCATGTTACTGAGAAACCACAAAATCCTCCATCTGAAGACTTTTCCTCTGCTGGAAAATGTAAAGTTACTGCTTTACCTCTGACTGGAACAAAGAGCTGACACATGGAGAAATGCTAAATAAATGTTTTCTCATAAAAACCTTCACCAAACTTATACTTTATTTTATCTGTTATGGAGCATCCATCATTTCAAGTACCTGGGGTCACCTGTGCAGGAAAATGGAGGCTGCAATAGTGAGGTGAGAAAGCGAGTGCAGGCAGGGTGGAGCAGTTGGAGAAGGATTTCGGGAGTCATTTGTGATCGGAAAGTCCCAGCAAAAGTGAAAGGTAAGATGTATAAGACAGTAGTGAGACCAGCTGTGATGTATGGATTGGAGACCGTACCCTTAACGAAGAGACAAGAGGCAAAGTTGGAGGTGGCGGAGTTGAGGATGTTAAGGTTTGCGATGGGAGTGACAAGGTTGGACAGGATAAGGAACGAGCACATCAGAGGGACAGCACATGTGGAGAGCTTGGGAATTAAGCTAAGAGAGATGAGACTGAGATGGTATGGGCACATCCTGAGAAGAGATGCAGAGCATGTTGGAAGGAGAATGTTGAGGATGGAGCTGCCAGGCACACGAAAACGAGGAAGGCCAAAGAGGAGATACATGGATGTGGTGAGAGAGGACATGAAAGTGGCAGGTGTGGTAGAGAAGGATGCAGAAGACAGGGAGCAATGGAGACGAAAGATCCGCTGTGGTGACCCCTAATCAGGAGCAGCCAAAAGAAGACAAAGAAGAAGAATGGAGCACCCATCATACACTTTATATCACATTTCAAGTGCAGAGGATTGTTATTAATTACTGAACTCTGCAATTACACGCTTTAATTTTTTTAAGGTGTGTAGGGAGTTCATTAAATCAGGGATGAAACACTTTGGGGTGTGCTGTAATAGAAAAATAATGAATGACGGTGTGGTGTGATGCCAGCTGATGCAAACTGGATTTACTCTTACCACCTGGAAGTTGATTATTTCCCAATAACAACATGCCTCAAAGTGTTTTATTCTTCTTATAATGCTGCAATTTACCAATTCTAACAATTACACTGATCTAATATAATGGTATCAATAATGAGACAACCGCAACAGCAGATAACGTAGTATTAGATTAAGTATGCTAAGATAACGAGAGCTGTGGTAAAGATAATGAATGGCTCAGATTGCAATCATGAGACCTTGAAAAGGCATGACTGAAGTGCTGATCTATTTATAGGGCTGGAGGGCAGGAATCAAAATGAGGTGCAGATGATCAGAAGTGTGAAAACGCAAATAAGATGAGGCATGAACATATTCTTATTTGGCACATTTCGGATGAGTCCATATTTCTTCAGACACATGGGAGCTCATCATCTAAATGCTGCACCATCTGTTTTAGGAGGTTAATGCTTTTTTAACTCTCCAAATGACACAAGAAAACTATCCGTAACCAGGATAGACTGATAAAACATGGCACAGCACAACACTGTAAGGTCTGAGTAATGGGAAAAGCAGACATTTACTGTACGCTCCAAAAATAGACTGTTTTATCCAAATGAAGATGGAGAATAGTGAAGGTGGGAGTTAGAGTGGAATTGGCAAAATGTGATTCTGCATGAAGGAAAAGCAAGTGGATAAAATGCTTGAGGGAAAAAAAATAGACAGTTTAAATAAGGGTATTTTTATATCACAGATATTACAGCGAGCGAGAGATTCCTGAGGCATGCCTGGATAAAAATATCACTGTTCAGAAAAAAAAAAAAGTCATCTGGCAACACACTGAATGTATTGTCAGCCAAGCTATAAATTTACAGGAGATATAGGATGAGCATATGGAGTTGGCGTTCCCTGCGGCATGCTGATAAAATTCATTTCTAACTTTCTCTCACATATAAACAGCACACACACTTAGATAATGCTCAATTCCCTTATACAGAGCACAGGGGGTACCTGTTAAATTAAATGCCTGCCTCCTTGCCTTCTTCCAATGCAAATGAGTCTGTTCTTCAGCCCTCATGTCTGACAAATAGCTCTAATTTCATCATGTGTGTGCGCGCGAGTGTGTGCATAGAACAGCGTGTACTTCAGGAACAGTTTGCAGGTAAAAGCTACATTTCATTGGGTTCTGTTTTTGTAGGCCTTCATTCAAGAAGTGAATATTTGTTGAGAGCGACACCTGCAGGTTAAAAATATAGAGGCCTGGACTTGAATTGGAGTTCCATGAACACGCATGCACACGCACACGCGCACACACAATTTTGAAAAAGCCTAAAATCCAAAGAAAGAGCAACAGCTCAAAATAACACAATGGAAATCAAAAGTATAACAAACAGAGCATCAAGTGCATGAAACATATGTTAGCATTATCTGTCAGAAATCAAAATCAGAAAGTAAGCATGCATACTTATAAAATTGTCTTATCACTTGATGGCTTAACACTTGAAAAAACTCCCAGCTTATTATTTACAGCTTGTCAAGAAACGTACAGCATGTTTCACCCCTGAGCAAGTGATTATTATTATTTATTTTGCTGTGTTGCAACATCACATTTACTACTGAATCTCAAACTATTAGAATATCATGGAAAAGTTCAATATTTTCCATCAGTTATTTAAGAAAGTGAAATTTTAACATATTCTCGACTCATTACTTGTACGGTATATGGAAATGTTTCAAGCACTTTTCTACTTTAATTTCGATAATTATGGCCTACAGCACAAAAAAATACAACCTCAAAATATTATAGCATTTCATTTTGAGTTTGAGTTAAACAGTATAAATACTGTGTATATCTCGGTCTAGTTCAGTACACACAACCACAATCATGGGGAAGACTGCTGACTTGACAGTTGTCCAGATGATGATCATCGACTCCTTCCACAAGGAGGATAAGCCACAGAAGGTCATTGCTGAAAAGGCTGGCTGGAAAAGGTGCACAAGCAACAGGGATGACTGCAGCCTTGAGAGGCTTGTCAAGAAAAGTAACTTCAAGAACTTGGGAGAGCTTCACAAGGAGTTGACTGAGGCTGATGTCAGTGCATCAAGAGCCACCATGCACAGACGTCTTCAGGAAAGGGGCTACAACTGTTGCAGTCCTAATATCAAGCCCCTCCTGAACCAGAGACAACATCAGAAGTGTCTTACCTGGGCTAAGGAGAGAAAGAACTGGACTGTTGCTCAGTGGTCCAAAGTTCTCTTCAGATGAAAGTAAATTTTGCATTTCATTTGGAAATCAAGGTCCAAGAGTCTGGAGGAAGAGTGGAGAGGCACAGAATCCAAGGTGTTTGAAGTCCAGTTTGAAGTTTCCGCAGTTTGTGATGATTTGGGGTGCCATGTCTCTCAATTTCAAGCTCTCCCAAGTTCTTGAAATTACTTTTCTTGACAATCCTCTCAAGGCTGCGGTCATCCTTGTTGCTTGTGCACCTTTTCCAGCCAGCCTTTTTAGCAATGACCTTCTGTGGCTTATCCTCCTTGTGGAAGGAGTCGATGATCATCTTCTGGACAACTGTCAAGTCAGCAGTCTTCCCCATGATTGCTGGTGTTGGTCCACTGTGTTTTATCAAGTCCAAAGTCAACACAGCCATCTACCAGGAGATTTTAGAGCACTTGATGCTTCCATCTGTTGTCAAACTTTATGGAGATGCCGAATTCCTTTTCCAGCACGACTTAGCACCTGCCTACAGTGCCAAAACTATGCCAAATGGTTTGGCAAACATGATATTTCTGTGCTGGATTGGCCAGCCAACTCACCTGACCTGAACCCAGAGAGAATCTATGGGGTATTGTCAAGAGGAAGATGAGAAACACCCGACCCAAAAATACAGATGAGCTGAAGGCCACGATCAAAGCAACCTGGGCTTCAATAACACCTCAGCATTGCCACAGGCTGATCACCTCCATGCCACATTGCTATTGATGCAGTAATGCATGGTAAAAGAGCCCCAACCAAGTACTGAATGCATCATTGAACATACTTTTCAGAAGTTGGACATTTCTGTATTGTAAATCCTTTTTTGATTGATCTTAGGAAATGTTCTAATAATAAGAGTGACTAGATTTCACTTTATGCGTAATGAAAAAAGAATATATGCAAGTTTACCTTTTTGAATTAAATTCTGGAAAAAAAGAACTTTTTCACACTATTCTAATTGTTTGAGATGCACTAATATGCATATTAGAATCAGATTTTTTTCTTCTTTTAAAGTCACTCTTTACAGGAATAAAGTTAAATAACTTATTTAGATGTCCTCTGAGTTATTAAAATTAAAGTCTCAACACTTCTTAATCGATAAGTATTGATGTAATCACCCCGGAGTCAATACTTAGTGCATTAAAGTCTTGAGTCGTCTTGGATGTGTCTCTATGACCTTGCACATTTTGGTTTTGGCATTTTCTCCCAAATTAGATGGAGAACATTGATGAACAGTAATTTTCAGGTCATGCTACAGATTTTCAATTGGATTTAAGTCTGGGCATTGTCTTAGCTGCTCCAAAACACACAACAACTTTTTTCCCCCAAGCCATTCCTTTGTAGTTTTACCATGTGCTTTGGCTCATGGTCCTGTTGGAACATCACCCTAGACACAGATTTCTGGTTGACTGGAACGGGTTTCTCAATGTGCATGTATTTGCCTCTGTCAGTGTTGACCTTGATGGCAACAAGATTTCCATTTCCACCTGCTGAAAAGCAGCCCCAGAGCATGATGTTACCACCACAATCCAAACATTAGCACTTTACTTTTAGACCAAATGGCTCTTTTTTTTTCTCCAAAATGTTGTTACATGCCTTTTAGCAAACTCCAGACATGCCTTTATGTCAGCCTTTCTCAGAAGTGGAAGGTTCAAAGGGAGGTTCAAAACTTTGTTGATCTTTCTCCAGTTCCTCCAGGTTTTTTTCTTCTTAATTACTTCATCTCGAAGCTTCAAGAGCAGTTCTTTGGTCCTTATGACCACAGCACTAATCTGATCTGTTATTTTAGCTGCGAGGCCCAAAAGTCAGAGATATTTATTGTGCAACCGTAAGACTGGACACAAGTGCTTTTATATTGTGCACAAAGTTGTACCATGTTTAATGTATTTAGTGTAAGCTCTCAATAATTAAACACTAGTCCAAATTTAGACTATTAAAATAAGGGGAAGGGGGTGTGAATACTTATAAGTTAAGCAGTGTTGGATTTGTTATTTTTTAACTTCTGAGGCCATCTCAAAAATTTATTTAATTGTATTTATGTAGTGAGTCAATTCAAATGGAGCATAAAACATCTCATTCTAATATACTTAATATACTTTGATGTTACAACACAGCAAAAAGATATTTGACAAAATGGATGTCACGCCTGTGACTCATGGCCTGGTGGTTGTGGAGGTTCCAGTAGGTTCCAGTTGATATGTATCAGTGGTGTGCACACAACGGTGTGTGAGTTCTTATCTGAAATCTAAACTTGTAAAATCTAAACTTAAAGCTAACTTGTATGTCAATTTGAAGGTTCTCACCCAAACTCAATGCATCTGCCAAGTTAAGGTGTTTTAATTCTTTTCATTGTCTTCTAAACTTCACAAAAACATGATTACTATTAATCTGCATAGGGCTCATTTTTGGGGTGTAAAAAAAAGGTCATCTTTAAAAACCCTCTCATTGATGATTAATGAAAGAATCAAGTGTGCCATGATTCATTATGATTCACTGAAAATGATTCCCTTTTAACAGCTTAGTAATGACTTGTCAGAAGGAATCAAATGAAACATGATAACGGTGCTTCACTGAAATTTACACACAATAGAAGCCCTCACAGAGCAAAAGTACTCATTAGTCCTCAGAAATCACTATACTAGTGCATCTCAAACAATTAGAATAGCATGAGAAGGTTCAATATTTTCTATCCTTTATTTAGGAAAAGTGAAAATGTAATATATTCTACACTCATTATACATAAACTAAAATGTTTCAACCATTTTTCTATTTTAATTTTCTTAAATATAGCTCTAGAGCACCTTAAAAAAATCTCAAAATATTTGAGTATTTCATTTTGAGTTTGAGAAAAGCAGAATAAATACTGTGTATCTCTTGGTCTACTTCAGCACACGGAACTACAATCATGGGGAAGACTGCTGACTTGACAGTTGTCCAGAAGACAATCATTGATTTCCTCCACAAGGAGGGTAAGGCACAGAAGGTCATTGCTGAAAAGGGTGGCTGGAAAAGGTGCACAAGCAACAGTGATGACCACAGCCTTGAGAGGATTGTCAAGAAAAGTAATTTCAAGAACTTGGGAGAGCTTCACAAGGGGTGGACTGAGGATGATATCAGTGCATCAAGAGCCACCATGCACAGACGTCTTCAGGAAAGGGGCTACAACTGTTGCATTCCTAACATCAAGTCTCTCCTGAACCAGAGACAATGCCAGAAGCGTCTAAGGAGAGAAAGAACTGGACTGTTGCTCAGAGGTCCAAAGTCCTCTTTTCAGATGAAAGTAAATTTTGCATTTCATTTGGAAATCAAGGTCCTAGAGTCTGGAGGAAGAGTGGAGATGTATGCAATGCAAGGTGTTTGAAGCCCAGTGTGAAGTTTCTGTAGTCTGTGATGATTTGGGGTGCCATGTCATCTGCTGATATTGGTCCACTGTGTTTTATCAAGTCCAAAGTCAACACAGCCGTCTACCAGGAGATTTTAGAGCACTTGATGCTTCTATCTGCTGACAAGCTTTATAGAGATGCTGATTTCCTTTTCCAGCAGGACTTAGCACCTTCCCACAGGAACAAAACTATTAGCAAATGGTTTGCTGACCATGATGGTTTGCTGGTGTTTGATTGACCAGCCAACTCGCCTGACCTGAACCCAGAGAGAATCTATGGGGTATTGTCAAGAGGAAGATGAGAAACACCCGACCCAAAAGTACAGACAAGCTGAAGGTCGCTATCAAAGCAACCTTGGCTTCAATAACACCTCAGCAGTGCCACAGGCTGATCACCTCCATGCCACGTCACTTTTGATGCAGTAATTCGTGGTTAAGCAGCCCCAACCAAGTATTGAGTATATAAATGAACATATTTTTCAGAAGTTGAACATATCTGTATTGTAAATACTTTTTTGATTGATCTTAGGAAATATTTTAGTAATTTGAAATACTGGAGTTCTGATTTTCATGAGCTAAAAGCCATAATCATCAAAATTAAAACAAAAAAGGCTTGAAATATTTCTCTTTCTGTGTAATGAAAAAAGAATATATGAAAGTTTACCTTTTTGAATAAAATAACGAAAAATGTAACTTATTCACGATATTCTAATTGTTTGAGCTGCACTAGTATCCTGTAGATCAGTGCTTAATTTGTATCACATCTAATTTGTATCACATCTACAAACAATGTACATCATTTAGTTGTAGTCAAAGAAAAAGAAAATTATTTGCATAATTATCTCCTTATCAAATCAACCTGCTAAGACGTTTGATTTGTTAGTTTTGCCCTGATGATAAAAAGCTAATGTAAGATTATATCATAAAAACAGCTGTTTGTTACCCAAGAAAAGATTTTAATCTAAAAGATGATATGGGTAAACCCTGCGATGACCTGGCAATTTGTCCAGGGTGTACCCCGCCTCTCGCCCATAGTCAGCTGGGATAGGCTCCAGCTTGCCTGCGACCCTGTAGAACAAAATAAGCGGCTACAGATAATGGATGGATGGATGGATGATATGGGTATATGCTGCCTAAAAAGAGCTATACTATTTATTATTAATTTTGCACTGGAGCTACCAGTAAAGAAGCCAACACTGGACAGCAAACTTGTTATGAATAATCAGTTGAACTACTGCTAAAAGGAAACTTATCAAAACAATTTATGGTTAAGACTCACCTTCCCTTCTCATTAGATCATTCTGTAGCTACCTCATATAAACTGATGCTGTAATTACAACCCCGATTCCAAAAAAGTTGGGACGAAGTACAAATTGTAAATAAAAAATGCAATAATTTACAAATCTCAAAAACTGATACTGTATTCACAATTGAACATAGACAACATACCAAACATCGAAAGTGAGACATTTTGAAATTTCATACCAAATATTGGCTCATTTGAAATTTCATGACAGCAACACATCTCAAAAAAGTTGGGACAGGGGCAATAAGAGGCTGGAAAAGTTAAAGGTACAAAAAAGGAACAGCTGGAGGACCAAATTGCAACTCATTAGGTCAATTGGCAATAGGTCATTAACATGACTGGGTATAAAAAGAGCATCTTGGAGTGGCAGCGGCTCTCAGAAGTAAAGATGGGAAGAGGATCACCAATCCCCCTAATTCTGCGCCGACAAATAGTGGAGCAATCAAAAAGTAATGTTTCAAAGCTGTTTATTAATTCTTCGTACTGCACAAACTAGCCCCATCCTTTTGGCTACGAGCGGAGCCAGCTGGTAGATCAGACTTTTGCCATAGCCGGTCAGCAAAACAGCGAAAATGTCCTTCTTGAAAAGGAATGAGCGGAGAGCCTCTTCCTGCTCATGTTTCAATGAAAACTCCAAGTCTAATTCTTCTAAAACTGATTCCAAAGCGGAGTCAAACGCGTGCTGTTCACTAGCCCGCAGCCATCTTTCCTGTTGTGCTTTCTCCAGCGTCGCGCAGCTTTGTCGTCACTCCTGCAAAAGCCCGCCCAAAGAATCCAAACAAAAACCTTGCGTTGTGATTGGCGGGCACGATTTGATGCCCGGGGTGTTTTTGTTTATATGGTGCGAGGCTAGACCCATTTGCTAGGCAAAAATATTTTTGGCCGCTAGGCGGTTGGGTCTAGTTTACTAGGCTAATGCCAAACCACATACTGCATCAATTACAGCATCATGGCTGCGTAGAAGAAGGGTCTGGGTACTGAACTGGCCAGCCTGCAGTCCAGATCTTTCACCCATAGAAAACATTTGGCGCATCATAAAACGGAAGATACGACAAAAAAGACCTAAGACAGTGGAGCAACTAGAATCCTACATTAGACAAGAATGGGTTAACATTCCTATCCCTAAACTTGAGCAACTTGTCTCCTCAGTCCCCAGACGTTTACAGACTGTTGTAAAGAGAAAAGGGGATGTCTCACAGTGGTAAACATGGCCTTGTCCCAACTTTGAGATGTGTTGTTATCATGAAATTTAAAATCACCTAATTTTTCTCTTTAAATGATACATTTTCTCAGTTTAAACATTTGATATGTCATCTATTTTCTAAAGGGCGGCACGGTGGTGTAGTGGTTAGCGCTGTCGCCTCATAGCAAGAAGGTCCGGGTTCGAGCCCCGTGGCCGGCGAGGGCCTTTCTGTGTGGAGTTTGCATGTTCTCCCCGTGTCTGCGTGGGTTTCCTCCGGGTGCTCCAGTTTCCCCCACAGTCCAAAGACATGCAGGTTAGGTTAACTGGTGACTCTAAATTGACCGTAGGTGTGAATGTGAGTGTGAATGGTTGTCTGTGTCTATGTGTCAGCCCTGTGATGACCTGGCGACTTGTCCAGGGTGTACCCCGCCTCTCGCCCATAGTCAGCTGGGATAGGCTCCAGCTTGCCTGCGACCCTATAGAACAGGATAAAGCGGCTAGAGATAATGAGATGAGATCTATTTTCTATTCTGAATAAAAATATGGAATTTTGAAACTTCCACATCATTGCATTCCGTTTTTATTTACAATTTGTACTTTGTCCCAACTTTTTTGGAATCAGGGTTGTATAAAGATGAACCTGTGCTCATCCCAGGACTCTTATTTACAGTATGATCACACACTGGATTTGATCTACTGCGACTCTAACCAGGATAAACTGAAAATGAATGAATGTTTATAGCCAAACTATTCCTTCCACCAACAACAGTGCCTCTATACTGAGTTCATAAAGGAATAATACTGCAGATCAAGGTGACGACTGGAAGAAAATGACATCATGCCACTTGGGAAATGAAACATGATTACTCAGAAATTCTGATCTTCACTGCACTGGCATTGTAGCCTTTGCATGAAATGACAGATCACTGACTCACAGCATGAGATGATGCACCGCTGTCCTCCTCATCACTGCAACCGGCTGCAGCTGACACAAACACACTGATTCATGGCAAAGAGCCGTCAGAGTTTGTTGGACTCTTGATCACCAAAGGAGATGACTCACACTGATGGATAAGGCCACCCTTCTGATGGCGATTTGTCACTGTGATGAATGGAATAGATTTCAGTGGTCTTTGCAAGCCAATTTGATTGCTGTCTATCTGTGTGACAAACTGAGGTATGGGATGTAGCCCAACTTTGAGCTGGTTGTAAGAACTGCACTGACCTCTGGGCAGTCTCGGTGAGCATATGGAGGACAAGAGGGCTCTGATGGAAGTATATGAGTCAGACCCTAAAACTTAATTTAGTTAAATTCCAACACTGTTATGCTGTGAGGGGCATTTTGCTGGCATGATCTGAGTTCGCTTGTACTCTTACAGGAGAGTGCCACTGCTGATCAATACTAAGTCATTCTGAATCTTCACTTTTATCATATGATGAAACATTTCTATCCTGATGGGATGACAGTGTGCCCATCCAAGGGGCACTGAATGGTTTAATAAATACATATGCATGGTGGTGCAGCAGTTAGCATTGTCACCTCACAACAAGAGGTTTCTAGGTTCAAACTTTGTGACCGAATTTGCAGCCTTTCTGTGTGGAGTTTGCATGTTCGCTTTCTGCCTGCGTCACTTCCTTCAGGTGTTCTGGTTTAGTCCCACAGTCTAAAACCATACTCTAAATCACCCATAGGTATGAATGGTTGTTCGTTTCTGTGTTAGCCCTGCAATAGATTGGCGACTTTCCCAGAATGTACCCGCCTCTCACCCAAAGCCAGCAGGGATTGTCTCCAGCTTCCCCCATGACCCTGATGGATAAGTGGTATAGATAACGGATGGATGATGTAAATCCTATGCTATGGCCTTCACAGCTATGGGAGCTGTGGGTGCAATGATGTGTTAGACAGCACTCTCTGCCATCATCAAAAGACCAATTGAGATGATATCATTTGGTATAATGTTGTTCATCCCTTCAGTACAGTTCCAGAGACTTATACAACATATGTCTTGGCACAGTGAAGCTTTCTTGCAGCTTGTGGTAGCCCAAAACCTTACTTTCCTTTTATTTGTCACTCAACAGTATTAGAAATATAACCATCAGAAGTCATATAGGCAAGCAAAAGTGGGATGTTTAGAAAGACATATTACCCAGGCTGGCATATATTGTAGTTTCACAATGAATTGCAAAACATCCTCCTCCAAATAAATCAACTTTCAGAACCGATCATCTTGGTTTGAAATTCTCCTATTTTGCTCAGAGGAGCATGTAGGAAGATGGGATGCAGGAGGAATAAGCTCTCATCAATAAAAGAGAAAGCAGAGAAATGCACAAACAATAAATGATATAAAACATACAACTCGGCTTGAAATGTACCCATGGAAGAATAAATCAACATAGGTCCATGATGGCTTATAAATGATCTAACAGCACAAGTGTAAAGATGAATATATAGAATAGCTATATAATAATAATAATAACTGTCAGTTTCATTACATTTCACTCTTCCCAAGTTGAAATACTGTATGTGTGCCACATTTTAAATATTTCTACATTCAGTTATCATATTTACTGTGATTTATGAAAGTCATCATACTATGTCCTCTGCAATGCTTTCGAATGTTAGCTAGGGGGAGGCAGAGTATATTCAGATTAAGAAATGACTGGACGCATTCGACTGTGTCTATGTCTTCACAAAGAACATTGTGTGTGTGTGTGTGTGTGTGTGTGTGTGTGTGTGTGTGTGTGTGTGTGTGTGTGTGTGTACTTGGATGCAGTACATTGATTTAATTTTAACTATTTACTGCTCTTGAGAGTACTTTTTTTTTAATATTTAGAGACCTTTCATTGAAGTGTTTTAAAAGCATCTTTGCTTTATTTCATTACATGCGCTTAATACATTTGCATAATACAGCAGATTTGTACACTGTAAAATATTTTCTGAAATTACAGCTCAGGTGCCAGTGAAAGTTTGTACACTCCTATATTCATAATCAGTTTTCTGTAATGAAGTATAACAAGATATTTGAAAGACTCCGAAAGACATAGAGGAGATTTTGGAAGAAGTGTTGGTAGCATAAGTGAAACTCAAAGACTGGTGACTGGTCAGAATAATGCTTTCTTTAGAATTATAGGAGTATTCCAGCATAAAACTAGTGTCCATCCATCCATTATCTGTAACCGCTTATCCTGTGCAGGGTTGCAGGCAAGCTGGCACCTATCCCAGCTGACTATGGGTGAGAGGTGGGGTACACCCTGGACAAGTCGCCAGATCATCACAGGGCTGACACATAGAGACAAACAACCATTCACACTCACATCTACGGTCAATTTAGAGCCACCAATTAGCCTAACCTGCATGTCTTTGGACTGTGGGGGAAACCGGGGCACCCGGAGGAAACCCATGTGGACACGGGGAGAAGGTCCCCGTCAGCTACTGGGCACGAACCTAGAACCTTCTTGTTGTAAGGTGACAGTACTAACCACTACACCACTGTGCCGCTTAAAACCAGTGCTTAATGTGCTATTTGTCATAACCTGTAGTATTCACTATAGCACACAGCATGGCTCGTGCCCTTAGATTTTGGTGAGGCAGGATAGATGACATTCACAAGAACAGAGCCTTAAACAAAATGCCAAAAGGCTATCATACTTGACTTTTAGTGAATTGTTTGGGTAACCCTGTAACAGCCAGGTGATAGTCAACAATATACAGTCTAACAGCTTGATTTGAGCAGTTTTAGAAGGACTTTTGTTCAACTGTGTGACAGCACCTTTACAGCAGTGTGTTTTCCATCAAAGTGTAAACAGAACAACTAATATCATTAACCAGGGTTGCCAGGTTTCAGCCAAATAACCATCCTAGCTAATTGCAAGAGCTCTGAATATATCTTCAAGTGCAGTTGCAAAAACCATCAAATGCTATGATGAAACTGGTTTTCAAGGAAAGGAAACCCAAGACTTCCCTCTCTGCTGCAAAATATACGGTAAGTTTATTTGAGTTATCAGCCTCAGAAATCACCAATTAATCTCACCTCATATTAGAGCCGACATGAATGCTTCACAGAGTCCAAGTAGAAGACACATCTCAACATCAACTGTTCGGAGGAGACTGCATGAATTAGGCCTGCCTGGAATTGCTCGAATTGCTGCAAAGAAACCACTACTGAGGGACGCCAATAATAATAAGAGAATTGCTTGAGCCAAGAAATGCAAGGAATGGACATTAGACCAATGGAAATCTTTAGTCTGATCAGTCCAAATTTGAGATTTTTGGTTCTGATTGCCATATCTTTATGAGATGCAGAAAAGGGGAACGGATGGTATCTGCATGTGTGGTTCCCACTATAGCATGAAGGAGGAGGAGGTGTGATGGTGTGGGGTGCTTTGCTGGTGACATTTTTGGCAATTTATTCAAAACTGAAGGCACACTTAACCAGCATCACTACCACTGCATTCTGTAGCGACATGCCATCCCATCTGGTTTGTGTTATAGGTTTGTTTTTCAAAAGGACAATGACGCAAACACACCTCCAGACTATGTAAGGGCTATTTAATCAAGAAGGAGAGTGAATGAGTGCGACATCAGATGATTTGGCCTTCACAATCACCTGACCTAAACCTCTGAGATGGTTTGAGAGGATTTTGACTGCAGAAAGAAAGAAAAGCAGCCAACAAGTTCTCAACATATCTGGGAACTCCTTTAAGACTGTTGGAAAAGCATTCCACGTGACTACCTCATGAATCTGATTGAGAGAATGCCAAGAGTGTACAAAGCTGTCATCAGAGCAAAACGTGGGTTCTTTGAAGAATCTAAAATTCAAAAAAAATTTTTACACTCTGTTTATACTTTTTTGCACACTACATAATTCCATGTGTTATTTCATAGTTTTGATGCTTTCAGCATCATTCTAGAAGGTAAAAAAAACAAAAAAAAACAAAGAAAAACCAGTGAATTAGAAGGTGTGAGCTAACTTTTGACTGGTACTGCATATGGTGGGGCTCTGCACAACCTTCTCCAATAGACAGGCCATTCCTGATAGTACAGTATTGCCAATCTTAGTCAATACAAAATGAGACAGAAAGCCTGATTTTGTATTAACAGATGGGTGATGAAAGGAAAAACCAATCTTATCTTCCTGTATACTCCCCTGAGCAAAACATGAGAAATGGAGACCAAAATGATCAATTCTGTGCTAAAGCTGAACCGGATTTATTTATAGCAGAGTGTTTTGTAGTGCATTAGTGCAGAACCCTTCCTAGATGAACCACAAGGTTTTAAGAAGCTGTATGCCAGGGCGATGGGGAAGCCATAGCCGAAAGTTTAGACAAGCAGCTTTGGGACTTAAAGTTCACTGGTTTGATTCCCTGAACCAGCAGGAATGGCTGAAGTGCCCGTGAGCAAGGCACCAAACCCCCAAATGCTCCTCAGGCTGCTCTGGGCATGTTGTACATCACTCTGGATAAGAGCGTCTACTAAATGCCTGGAATGTAATGCATTATGGGAAATGTGTTTTGTTGTGCTGTATATCTTTCTAAACAATCTGCTTTTCCTCAAAGTATCTGAGTGATATGTTGGTCCATCACAAGCTGCAAAAATAGCTTCAATGCACCTTGTTATAGATTCTACAATTCTCTGGTATCACAGTCAGAATGAGAAATACTTTAATAATCCCAATGAGAAATTGACTGAAGGCATAAACACCAGGAAAGAAATGTTTTATCATCGGATGATGAAGATGATCAGGTAGAACTCCTTTTTTATGGACTTGCAGCAACTCTTTCCTCTAAGAGAAGTGGACTCAAACCATGCCACCAGAGTGCCCCAACAGCACAACAAAGCCAATAATTTTCCTTTAATTTGTCATCCTTTTCCATGTCATCATATTCTTTCATCCATCCATCCATCCATCCATCCATTATCCTGTTCTACAGGGTCGCAGGCAAGCTGGAGCCTATCCCAGCTGACTATGGGTGAGAAGCGGGGTACACCCTGGACAAGTCACCAGGTCATCGCAGGGCTGACGCAGAGGCAAACAACCATTCACACTCACATCTATGGTCAATTTAGAGCCACCAATTAACCTAACCTGCAGGTCTTTGGACTGTGGGGGAAACCAGAGCACCCAGTGGAAACCCATGCAGACACGGGGAGAACATGCAAACTCCACACAGAAAGGCCCTCGCCGGCTGCTGGGCTCGAACCCAGAACCTTCTTGCTGTGAGGCGACAGTGCTAACCACTACACCACCGTGCCGCCCCATATTCTTTCATAGCAATACAATAGTGTATGCTTTGCAAATACATCATACAACCCCAATTCCAAAAAAGTTGGCATGCTGTGTAAACTGTAAAGAAAAACAGAATGCAATAATTTGCAAATCATAGAAACCCTATATTTCATTGAAAATAGTAAAAAGATAACATACCAAATGCTGAAGCTGAGAAATTTTATTGTTTTTTGAAAAATATATGCTCATTTTGAATTTGATGTCAGCAACACGCTTTAAAAAAGTTGGGACAGGGGCATATTTACCACTGTGTTTCATCACCACTACTTTTAACAACACTCTGTAAATGTTTGGGAACTGAGGAGACCAATTACTGTAGTTTTGAAAGAGTCAATGTTGTCCCATTCTTGCCTGATATACAATTTCAGTTGCTCAACAGTTCGGGGTCTCCTTTGTTGTATTTTGCACTTCATAAAGTGCTAAATGTTTTAAATGGGAGACAGGTCTGGATTGCAGGCAGGCCATTTTAGCACCCTGACTCTTTTACTATGGAGCCATGTGGTTTTAATATGTGCAGAAAGCGGTTTGGCATTGTCTTGCTGAAAGAAGGAAGGCCTTCCCTGAAAAACATTTTGTCTGGATGGCAGCATATTATTCTGAAACGTGTATACATCATTCAGCATTATTGATGCCTTCCCAGATGAACAAGCTATCCATGGCATGTGCACTAATGCACCCTCATACCATCACAGATGCTGGCTTTTGAACTGTACACTGATAACATGCCGGATGGTCCCTCTCCTCTTTAGCCTGGAGGACGTGGTGTCCATGATTTCTAAATAGAATTTCTACTTTTGATTCATCAGACCTCGGGACAATTTTCCACTTCGCCTCAGTCCATCATAAAAGAGCTCGGGTCAAGAGAAGGTGGCAGTATTTCTGGATATTGTTTATATCTGGTTTTAACTTGCATTTGTGGATGCAGTAATAAACTGTTTTCACAGATGATGGTTTCCTCAAGCATTCCTGACCCCATGCAGTGATTTCCAATGCAGACTTGTGTCTGCTTTTAATGCAGTGTCTCCTGAGGGCCTGAAGATCACAGGCATCCAATGTCAGTTTTCAGCCTTGTCTCTTGTCTACAGAGATTTCTCCAGATTCTCTGAATCTTTTAATGATATTATGTACCATAGATGATGTGATCCCCAAATTCTTTGCAATTTTACATTGAGGAACGTTATTCTTAAATTGTTGCACTGTTTGCCCATGCAGTTTTTCACTGAGTGGTGAACCCATCCCCATCTTTACTTCTGAGAGATTCAGCCTCTCTGGGATGTTCTTCCCCAATCATGCTACTGACCTGTTGCCAATTAACCAAATTATTATTATTTTTTATCATTACACAACTTTTACAGTCTTTTGTTGCCCCTGTACCAACTTTTTTGAAATGTGTTGCTGACATCAATGTCAAAATGAGCATATATTTTTTAAAAAACAATGAAATTTCTGTTTCAACATTTGATATGTTGTCTTTGTACTATTTTCAATGAAATATAGGGTTTCCATGATTTGTCAATCGTCATATTCTGTACCTATTTATTTATGTTTTACACAGTGTCCCAACTTTTTTGGAATTGGGGTTGTACTATACAGTACACATACTACTTGGTGAGCCAGCGAGCAAAGAAACAAAGATCACACAAACAAACAAACAAGCAAACAAAACCAAGAAACTAAACAAGCAAAAACATCCACAGAGCAATACTCCACAATTTCTACATTACATAAAATCACGCTATAATGGCCTCCGCATTTATTTTGTATCTAACCCAATCCTCACAGCTGCTGAGACAGTTCTTGTATATTGTATTCTATCAATCCCAGGGGCAGAGAAACTCAGGCGTGGCACTATTCCCATCTACTCTATAAACATCTCAGAAAAACAGCGTTAATGTTGCTAAAGCATCTTTGTCTTTGTTCCTTTTATCTAATTCATTATGTTCTTATTATATACTGTACCTCAAATCCTGAAATACTAAGAAAAAAAATTGCACACACATAGACACAAATATATAGCATATACCCCAGATATGGTAGTATAC
The DNA here is from genome assembly GCF_027579695.1 of Neoarius graeffei. Taxonomy (NCBI): domain Eukaryota; kingdom Metazoa; phylum Chordata; class Actinopteri; order Siluriformes; family Ariidae; genus Neoarius; species Neoarius graeffei. Next base: position 78,120,193 of record NC_083573.1, read on the forward strand.
ACTCACCGGCCACTTTATTAGGAACACCCATCCACCTGCTGTTTTATACAGTTTTCTAATCAGCCAATCCCTTCCTTGACAGCAGCATAATGCATAAAATCATGCAGATACAAATCAAGAGCTTCAGTTAATGTTCATTTCAAACATCAGAATGGGAAAACTTATGATCTCAAAGTGTGACTTTCGCTGTGGCATGGGTGTTGGTTTGAGCCAGATGGACTGGTTTGAGTATTTCAGAAACTGCTCATCTCCTGGGATTTTCACACACAGCAGTCTCTATAGACCCTTTTCACGTGACGTTACGACAAACGTGGCCGCCATTTTGGACATGAACTACCAGTAGTCTACCACAGCCAACAACAAGGAACGACGGTGAAGCATCGAAAGGAATATAGCCATCAAAGAAAGTTTTTACTTTCAGCAAGACTTCCATCATGCCATTATATTGTTGTGCACCTGGATGTAGTAACCATCAACACACAAGGCAAGATTTATCATTTTATCGGATCCCGACAGATGCTGACTGACGGAGAAGATGGATGGTCTCTAAAATATTGGCAAAATGATGTTTATTGACATAGCAATCGTGTGTAACGGGAAGCATTTGCATATCCGAAGTGTTGTGTTTACATCAAAGATAAAATAAACCGATATGACAACGACTGCTGCTGCCAGGTTGGGGACACAAACTAGTAGAAAGGAAGTGTGCCAACAGTGCCAACACACTTCCTTTGTGGTTGATTCTGCTTTAAGGTAAGATGCATTTAATTATTCGTCTGCTGTGGGTTTGGAATCGGTATCCTGACCGATTCGTTCATGTTTGTGGTGCCATTTGTTTGTTGACGCGTGTTGAAATGGAAGAGTGGTTGTTGACATGATTTCCAGTGATGCTTTGGTGCTGCTGTGGATCAGATGTGTTGAGTAGCCTGACTGTTTTTTTTTTTCTTGCGTGTGGTATCATTGTTGACGCGAGGTTGTTTTTTGAACATGCCAATGCGGACACGATTTCCCCTGATGAGTTATGACTTCAGACGCGATGCGTGTGTGGAGGTGTGGAGTCCGCATGATATGTGCGTAAGATAGGCTTCTCATGTGTTTGGAGATCCGCGCTCTGAGACAAGCGCAAGCGCAAGCACCCCCCCAGGGAAAAAAAGGGACCCCCCGAAAATATCGGCATAGTTCGAACACTGGGTTGGAGAAAGTAATGGCAAATAGTGAGTGCACAAACCATAGAAGGTAAACTGTACACAGCGCCAGGGCAGTGTGATGGTATGTCTACTTTTAGATTGTGTTAGCTTATCAATGAACACACTCGTCACTCGACGAGTTTCACGTCTTTATGACGGATACTTAAAAGAAAAAAAAAAGATTTTTTTTCTCTGCGAGCCTACCACACAGATTTAATACTTGTCATTTTTAGGGCATACCTAACAACGTGTTTTCTTTCTCTCTCTTCCCCCCCATCTGTCCCTCTGAGTTACATGTTGATCCTGGGATTGAGATGCTGGCCTCTTCTGCCCCTCGGACCTGCTTGATCCATCCTGGTGCCCTGTGTCTGGTCGGAGTTTTATCGCCCCACTCCTGTGAAGGACGGCCCCATGAGGACAGTTGAGGGTTATACCTGTTAAAACTGATAATATTATAGTCAGGCTGTCTGTTGTTGCCCAAATGAGGATGGGTTCCCTTTTGAGTCTGGTTCCTCTCGAGGTTTCTTCCTCATGTCGTCTGAGGGAGTTTTTCCTTGCCACCGTCGCCACAGGCTTGCTCATTGGGGATAGATTAGGGATAAAATTAGCTCATGTTTTAAGTCGTTCAAATTCTGTAAAGCTGCTTTGCGACAATGTTTATTGTTAAAAGCGCTATACAAATAAACTTGATTTGATTTGATTTGATTTTAGGTGTTAGGTATTATTGTTGCAGTCTAAGCAGTCATTGTAGCAGCTAGATGAGCGAGAACCGAAAGGGTCTGTGCCATAAACCGTTATTTCTTCATGTCCAAAATGGCGGTCGCGTTTACGAAGGTCACGTGAGTGAAAAGGGTCTATAGTTTACACAGAATGGTGTGAAAAACAAACAAAAAAAAAATTGAGTGAGCGACAGTTCTGTGGGTTGATAAGATATTCTTGTTGATAAGAGAGGTCAGAGGAAAATGGCCAGATTGGTTTGAGCTGCCAGGAAGGATATAGTAACTCATGTAATCACTCTTTACAACCGTTGTGAGCAGAAAAGCATCTCAGTATGCAACAGCAGAAGACCACATTGGGTTCCACTCCTGCAGCCAATAACAGGAATCTTTGCCTCAAGAACAAGTTCCTATTAAAGTGGCCAGTGAGTGTATAAAAAACACATTCTTAAAGAAGCAATTTGCTTATATTCTGATTTGCCCTCTATCATTTTAAAGATACTTTGGAAACACTGACTGGCCATATTGTAATGTGTAGATTTATCATTTCAGGCTTCTGTTTGCATTTTTCTGGCCTGGAAAATTTGTCCTCAACCAGTACAAAATGAGGCAGAAATCCTGATTTTGTATTCACAGATGGGGCTAAAGAAAGAAAAAACAAAACCAAACAGTCTTTATCATTCTACATACTCTCCTGAGCAAAACAGGAGAAACGGACATCAAAACGATCAATCCTGTGCTAAAGCTGAACCCGATTTATCCTGCTGACTTTTTTTTCTGGCCCAGAAAATTTGTCCTGCTGCATGCCTGAACACAGCTGCTCAGCTCCACCCCTTTTTTCCTTAAAAGGCAGAATCCATTGGCTTTGGGGTTTTGGGGTTAGAATGACTATTGACTTTGGGGTCAGTTGGGGGGAGAAAAAAGTCTTGTAAATATTTTCTTTCCTCCTCACTCACAGCAGTCAGATTTAAAAGCTACAAACTGCCCCCTTAATATTCTGTTTTCCTGTTTCGTTGAGGCAAGTTATAGGATATGGAGGAAGAAGGAAGAAATCCTTGTAATCCTTGTAATTATCCGTGTAATGTTTGCTGAAGACAGCAGATGATCAATGCTGATGTTTGTGTGTTATTTGAGACCCACTTCAATCCACACTTGTGTCAAACACGCTTGTTTCAATCTGGTCTTTCAAACTCTCAATGGCTCCCAATCATTCCCAATCTCCTCTTACCCTACAGTCACACCAAATGCAGCAACAGCATCAAAATTAGCTCTCATCGCTCTGCCAACAATGCTGGTAAAAGTTTGTGGACGCTCTGTGACGCAGATGAAATAGAGATCTTGCATGTGACCTCACAGCCGATCCAGATTGTAACAGATGCCATCTTGTCGGTCAAACGCCATATTTCCGCCTTCTGCTTTTACTTCTGCTTCTACTTCTACCTTTTCTTCTGGAAAACCCTACTATATACAATTCTACTACAACGGCTGCAGCTACAAGCTCTCCCTACCTGTGCATGTTTTTTATGTTTTTTTGTGTGTATTTTTGCGTGTTGTTCGTCTGTACCGGACTTCAATATCCACTACAACCGTATGGACTTACTGGACATTGGTTTCCAGCAGAAAATGACAGTTTGTAGCGATTTCCATCGCATGCACAACATTCCGGACGAGATAGCGAGACCAGCGGGGTCTCCGTGGATTGTTATCGGGTCTGGCAGGCGAAGGAGGCGGCGTCGGGAGAGGAAGCAAAAGCGAGGCTGCAGGCAGAGCCGGCCTGTTGACTAAGCTCAGAGAACAGCCACTCAAATCTCCACTGCCAAGCCTCTATCTCTCCAACGCCAGATCCATGGTAAACAAGACGGACAATTTGGAATTACAGCTGGAATTACCTTATTCTATTCTATTCTATAATCGGCTGGTCAGTGCTATACTAGATACTACTGATATATCTAGTATCAGTACTAGTAATACTTAAGTGACTTACCCGTCCAATGAGGATTGTTATTTTCTTGTTTACAAGATGCCACATCTGAGGGTGGCTGACAAATCCTGAATTTCTGTAAAGATAACTGTCCAGAGATTTATAAGCATGCAGTGCTTCACCACTGAACAGCGAGGGAAAGTTAATGAGGTAATTATACACATCTGGGTATTCCGCTGGCAGTTCAATATCCACTGACACAGTCGTGAAAACTACGTCTGGTAATCGATAAGGGTCACTAATCTGTAGGTCGTTTATTTTAGACATATATCTAGTTATCTGTTCATTAGAAAAATGAGCCGTGTAGTCCGTCGGTTGAAATTTATCCATTTTGTACACAAGTGCAGCAGTATTCAGCGGTGTTTTTTACCGACAAGATGGCGGCTGTGCTTCGTCTTGCAAACTTAAAAGGGCCGTAAACAAACACACATCAACCGGTATCTTATATCTTAATAAAAAATACAATAAGTTAAATAAATAAAATAATAAAATCATTTTTAAAAACTGGTTGACAATACCATGACTGCTTTTATTTTAACATATCCCACATACACATCATGTCTCGTAATACCTCCCCTTCAACAGCATCATTCAAATCATGTGTAAGTAAATAGCCAACACTCTTTTATATGCTACGGTGCTAGTTATCATGCAATTTCCTTCTATTTTCACAGAGTATATTATGTACTCCGCCAACTCACTTGAAACACCTACAGTTTCCGACACCTTGGTTCATGCTTCTTTTTGCTTTTTTTTTACCTTGCCCAGGACGGAGTCCACCAGGGGGCGAGGTATTGTTTTCGGTGGGGTTTCTTTGTTTGTTTGTTTTTTATTAGCAACATTACAGGAAAACGGCTGGACCAATCTTCATGAAACTTTCAGGATAGATGGGTATTGGTCTCAAATCGAACCTCCAACATTTTGAGGGTCATCCGGTCAAGATCAAGGTCACCAAAAAGGTCAAAATCATTTTTGGTGCAAATGGTGTCCCAATGTCCCAAATGTGTCCCAAATCACTCCCTACTCACTACATAGTGGACTATATAGTCAGGTTGCCATTTTGTAGTGCTGTCCGAATGTATAATGAGCATTATTACACCCTATATAGTGCACTCAAAGTATCTCACAATGTATCACAAAAAGTAGTGCCGCAAAAAAAAGGCCACGGCAAAGAAGTTTTATCATTTAATCAATGAGCTCACTATATAGTCCTCTATATAGTAATTCCCTATATAGTGAGTAGGGCGTAGTGAATGAGTGAGTGATTTAGGACACAGTGTTTGTAACCAATCAGCACTTATCCTGATCAAGTTCGATTACCTGTTCTATTTCTTTATAAACTTTGGAACTAATCAGATCTAGAAACAAAATAAGAGAAATCTCGTTATAACTTTGCAGTATCGGAAGATAATCGGCAGATAAAAAGATAAACGAAATTCACCTCGTGGTTCGCCAAGGCTACTGATTTGATATCAAGTAAGTGGTGTTTATTTTAAGAAAATTTACCTTTTGATTATCACAGCTTTTGTTTGGTCCTTCTGAAAAGTCAAATAAAAAGTTTTGCAAGTTTTTTTTTATATATATATAGCTTTTTGGTGATATTTAGTCTTTACACTACACTTATGAAACAAAATGCTCTCATTAGTACTAGTGACCTTGAAATAACAGAGACCACACTTGCGAGATTGAATCAGTTGTTATAACACTAAAATAAGTGCTACCGGGCAAGGTTTGTTTCGCCTGGCAACACTTGTGGTTTTTTTTTTTTTAATTTATGTTCTTGTATGCAAACAGGGACACATAAATAATGGGGAAACTCACCACCACCACAATTATTAATTTCTCCTCCATGGTCGGCTACTTGGGAATGGTTTGAACGGAATCAAAATTTACACAACTGTGTCCTCTAGGATTCTTTAGAGCGGAACACTTCTAAATTCTGCTTGGTTGCCGCTGAATGGCGTCATAGCTTATTACCATAAAGTTGCCTGGACTTCAATTTTATCCTGACACCCCACTGCCCAGAACACGCCGCCAACGGTCTCGCCGAGAAAATAAATGACTTCCAGTCATGTTTTGATGTCCTTGTTGTGTTTGGCGTGAAGAAAAGGTTAGGTGTATATGTATTATTTGAGTTAAAAGTGTAGAACAATATAAAGTGTAAAAAATGTAGAACAACGTTAAATTTAGTGAATAAATGCATGTGTGATTGAAAGTCACTGAACATCATTTATCATGGAGTAAAATAATATTTTGAGTCTCTTTTGGGGATGATTATTCTGAGAAAATACCGTGAGAAATGTGTCATGACTACAATTAACTAAAATTCCTCCATTTTCAAACATTTTGTTAATGATTCATCTGGAGGAGTCAAATCAAAGTGGATTCACTGCTATTCACTGAGATTCAGACGTCATCAGGGAGAAACTAATATTGGTGGAAGGCATCTATTTGAGTACGGAATTCAGTCAATAGTCATATTTATATTAAATACATAACAGAATCAATATACAGGTATCAGTATCAGTATCATACACATCCAAGATGCTCTGATCCACTCTGGTTTTATTACTTGACTAATTTAAACTCCTCGATGGATAAGAATTTCCTGAGGCTCAACAATTAAAAAATCTAAGGCCCTACTGACTGTCTCCACAGGCAACCCTCGTCAGTGATAATTATGATTTTATTATAGTCTGTTCAACACAGATTAGAAATCCTGGACTCACTTTAGATTACTCACTGTCATTTTGACATTAATAACACTGCTAAGACAATTTTATTTCATCTTATGAACAGTGCCAGGTTTTGTTGCTTCCTTTCCTACTCTGAGCAACTTCTTCATGTCTTGACTATTATGAGGACTAAACAAGTCTGGAGGGTGGAACACATCACCCAGAAATACGACACCTGCTCAATTCCAGTATACAATACTGTATATTGTCTAGTATATAAGACTGTATGATTATAACACCTACGAGTGCATGGCTTCATGATCCTGGAACTCTGAAGTGAGACACAAAATGGGGAAGCTGTGGCCTAATGGTTGAAGCAGCAGCTTTGGGACCAAAAGGTTGCTCATTTGATTCCCTGGACCAGCAGAAATGGATAAGAGCGCCTGGAATGATGGCTATGACACAAGTCAATAAACAAGAATAAAATGTACCCAGTGTGCCATCCACCTGTGCCACTAGAGTGATAAACATTGAAACAAAGCAAGAATCAAGCATCGGGGTTTGGCAACATTTCATAATAATAATAATCAGCTGAATTTATACTGTATAGCGCCATCATTCCAGTGGTGTAGCTACCACAGTCCCACCAAAAGGCGCACGAAAATAAGTCCCACACTGCCTGCACAGCTGCCGTGATGCTACTGGGCAACATCGCTTGGAACACCGCGCCATGGATCCACAAAGCGAGCACAGAAGCACCGCTGCACAGAGTGCTGGCATGTCTCAAACTACCTGCACAGCCGCCGTGACGCCACCGAGCAACATCGCTCAAAACACTGCACCAAGCACAAAAGCACTGCCACACAGTGCAACCACGATGTTAAAAGAGCAATGAGCTCACTGCAGTCCATAGTGAGGAGCACAGGCATCACCGACAGCGAACCAAGGCCTGGAGGGAACCGACGCCCAAAACTGGGTCTGGAGCTACGCCACAACCGGCGGACGAAACAGTCAAACAAAAACAAAAAACAAATGTCAAACTACACAAAAACAAAATGGAAAATAAAATAAAAATAAAAAGCTCTGGTGAGAAGCGGCAGCTGGAATGTGCACAGCGTACTCTCAACCGGAAATGGAATAATTGATTCATGCTGCATTCCTATTGGTTGGTTAATAGACACAGGTCGTAGCACCAGCCCCATTGTGAGATGGTCATCCCAAATTTCTGACACTGTCAGAATTTTGTTCCAGGCTATCTTTGGTTGCAAAAGTGTGATGTAGGAGCCAGTTTGGAGCCATGACCAAAGAAATCGCCATATTTCTTTCATGTTGGTCATCTTTCATCAGAGACAGCCAAAATCACACAGTGTATCCCCATCATGAGCCACTTCATCCAGGCTTCAAACCAACAAAACAGGATTTTTGATATGCTGATCTTTTCCTATATATTTTACACCTTCCTTTCTCATCTCATCTCATTATCTCTAGCCGCTTTATCCTGTTCTACAGGGTCGCAGGCAAGCTGGAGCCTATCCCAGCTGACTACGGGCGAAAGGCGGGGTACACCCTGAACAAGTCGCCAGGTCATCACAGGGCTGACACATAGACACAGACAACCATTCACACTCACATTCACACCTACGGTCAATTTAGAGTCACCAGTTAACCTAACCTGCATGTCTTTGGACTGTGGGGGAAACCGGAGCACCCGGAGGAAACCCACACGGACACGGGAAGAACATGCAAACTCCGCACAGAAAGGCCCTCGCTGGCCACGGGGCTTGAACCCGGACCTTCTTGCTGTGAGGCGATAGCGCTAACCACTACACCACCGTGCCGCCCCTTCCTTTCTCGATTAAAACAAACAAACAAACAAAAACCCTATTTCTTCCAGTTTGCTTTCCCACCTAACTAATGAGCCTGTCTCATATCTTATAATAGCTTTTACTTTTAGTTTAGTGTAACTAAACCACACTTTGCCTTTAAAGCAGCATCATTCTCTTAGCCACACTGTTGTGCAGTTTTATAAGTAAAACTTATGGTAAGTTTTTCCAAGCATCTTGAAGAACGTGCCACAGTTCTGGAGACTTTGTCCGTTTCACTTGAATCTGTTTCGGCAGCAAATACATAATTCAGATGATGTTTCACATTATCTGAAATGTGCTCTTTTTCTGAATATGTTACGTTAATATAACGACACAAACATTTCTCCAGGTTCTCATGTTTCCTCCCATGTCCATAAAACATGCCAGTAGGTGGGCTGGCTACCCTAATTTCCCCCTTAATGATGATGAGTGTGCCGATGTGTGTGTGCATGATGCACTGTGATGGCATCCCGTCCAGGGTATATTCCTGCCTCGGGTCCAGTGTTCCTTGGATAATGTGAAATACCTGGAGGAAACCCACATGGAACAAATGTAAACGTGTCGATATTGTGAAAATTGTCACACGATTGATGAATGACTGCGATTTACACTGCTGTTGTCCTGAAGAAAGTGATGTAAACATTTTGCAATAGTAATCTGTCACTTCATTCTCTTTCATTTCTGTGAATTTAAAGCTCCTCCATTAGGTGTTCCAGTTATAGCAGTACACTAATCAGCTTCTTGCCCATTAGGAGAGACCATTTAAAATGAAAGAGAAAGATTATGCAAACAAGTGCCAAGTGAGATGCAGAGCTTCAAGGAGAGCCAAAAACAAGAAAGAGAGAGAGAGAGAGAGAGAGAGAGAGAGAGAGAGAGAGGATGAAAATATCATCTAGTGCAAAAACTTAGTGCACTAGCATTACACTAATATGAAGTGTGTATTTGTACATCACTGAGTGCATCAGCCCGACTATAATAGTACCAAAAATATAACAATACGGTATGTACAGATGCATTTGACAGACATACTGAGAAACACTGGACTGTTTATGCTTCTGTTATATAGTGACATCACACTGTATAATCACTGCCACTTAGAACCATGAACTGCATCAACGTTACTGAGTCTGTGCTTCATTACAAAAGTTTATTTTCATTTATACTGATAATCGACTGCCCTAATACACTTCACTACATTCAGTTAAGTAATATTGCGTGAGCAAGAGTGAGGTTGTACTGAATATCAGCAAGGCTGGGATTCAGCTAGAGGTAATAACTTAAATTATATGGACATGAGTGTTTTCCTGGAAAATATGCCACTCATATTTTTCATACGAGCTACATCCGGGACATGCAGAGCCAAAACTGTGATATAAATCTCTATATGTCACTCGTGAGGAAATCGATGAATTGTTTTGAAAAATTTGGGTACTTTTTATTTGTGAATGTCTCTATATAATAAAAAGAAAATCACACGATGGCTTGAAGATATGAAGTTTATCATCTCATGTTGAAAAACTCACATTTTTCATAGGAAATACATCGCAGATCTTAGTGTAACATATTTAAATAATATTGGCTGGCGCTGAGTGGTCTATCAGATATATTCCATTCAGCGAGCATGATACTGAACGAGTCAAAGACAAGTTCAGTATCATGCTTGCTGAATGGAATACATCTGATAGACCATGAAAAAAGCCATTATTATTATCATCTCATTATCTCTAGCCGCTTTATCCTGTTCTACAGGGTCGCAGGCAAGCTGGAGCCTATCCCAGCTGACTACGGGCGAAAGGCGGGGTACACCCTGGACAAGTCGCCAGGTCATCACAGGGCTGACACATAGACACAGACAACCATTCACAATCACATTCACACCTACGGTCAATTTAGAGTCACCAGTTAACCTAACCTGCATGTCTTTGGACTGTGGGGGAAACCAGAGCACCCGGAGGAAACCCACGCGGACAACATGCAAACTCCACAAAGAAAGGCCCTCGCCAGCCACGGGGCTCGAACCCGGACCTTCTTGCTGTGAGGCGACAGCGCTAACCACTACACCACCGTGTCGCCCCATTATTATTATTATTATTATTATTATACATGCACACTCTCTTCATATCAGCATATCAGCAGTCTCAAAGGCCTAACTGAGCTTAACTGCGAGTCAGTGCTGTCAGCGCAGCAGTGACGCCACCTTCCAGCCAGTGTAGTGTTCATCAGTAGTGTTAGTGAATGCTAATAAAGCAGTCTAGCCAGTGCTATCGAGAGCAAGTAGCACAGGTTAACGACCGAGAAACTAAGATTTCTGTCTCCAGACTCTTCTTCCATGCACGCTCACCTCAGTATTTTTCACTCAGAATTAAGTATTCATTTCCTTATATAATTTACTTAGTTACTTTTAAAATCAACATTGACAACACACAACGGAGCGACCTGGCAGCCTGCTGCTAATCCCTTGCAAATCCTTTGCCCTGTTGCTTTTTTGGTGTGTCTGGCTAAGTTTTGGCTGAGCTAAAGTCCCAGCTCTAATAGTAACAGTTCACCACTGCTTGTAAATGTGTGAAGAATATCTAATGAAGTTTCGGTAGCCCTTCAACATGTTCAACATGTCTTTCTTTTTCTCGGGGAACAAAGAAATGCTTCAGTGCATGCGCAGCAGTAAACTTTCTCATTGGACATTCGCATCAACTCTGACATGTGATGTCATGTTGTCTTGACAACCATGCAATATCATAAACCATATTCAACGCTCATTCTCCATTGGGTAGAGTGATGTAATACACGTAAGATAAGTGATATGCTAACAATACTGCATGCTCTCAAACCAAATGAATGAAACCCGCTAGAGGGGAATATAATACATGTTTATATTCCATGGAAAAAGTGTCCTGTATGTATTCCCAATTTTTCACTCCGATGATGTCACTCCCAGTGTTTTCCCACTGACTGGACATGTGTTGTCAAAATGGTGAACCGGTTCACAAATAAAATTCTTTTGAATAACTTGCATATTTTTTGTGTGCAAATGTGTCCATATAATACGTATAAAGAACATTATGCAGCGATGCAAATATATAAAGTTTATCTTCTCATGTTGAAAATGTTTTCCCTCGTTCACTTTGCTCACTTGTGAATATGCTCACCACTTGAAGATAAACTTCATATCTTCATGCAACTGTGTAATATCCTCTATATACACTACTGTTCAAAAGTTTGGGGTCACTTTGAAATGTCCTTATTTTTGAAAGAAAAGCACTGTTCTTTTCAATGAAGATCACTTTAAACTAATCAGAAATCCACTCTATACATTGCTAATGTGGTAAATGACTATTCTAGCTGCAAATGTCTGGTTTTTGGTGCAATATCTCCATAGGTGTATAGAGGCCCATCTCCAGCAACTCTCACTCCAGTGTTCTAATGGTACAATGTGTTTGCTCATTGCCTCAGGCCAAGTTTACATTAGACCGTATCTGTCTCGTTTTCTTCGCGGATGCACTGTCCGTTTACATTAAACCGCCTGGAAACGCTGGGAAACGGGAATCCGCCAGCGTCCACGTATTCAATCCAGATCGTGTCAGCTCCGGTGCTGTGTAAACATTGAGAATACGCGGATACGCTGTGCTGAGCTCTAGCTGGCGTCGTCATTGGACAACGTCACTGTGACATCCACCTTCCTGATTCGCTGGCGTTGGTCATGTGACGCGACTGCTGAAAAACGGCGCGGACTTCCGCCTTGTATCACCTTTCATTAAAGAGTATAAAAGTATGAAAATACTGCAAATACTGATGCAAATACTGCCCATTGTGTAGTTATGATTGTCTTTAGGCTTGCCATCCTTCCACTTGCAAGTGGTAAGTGATGTGCGCTGGGATCACACACACAGCGGCTCAGTCCCGAATCACTGCTCGTGCACTTCACTCGCGCGCTCTGTGAGCTGCGCAGGGCCGGAGTGCGCACCCTCCAGAGGGCACTCACTGTTCAGGGCGGAGTGATTTGGAGCACAGGATGCCTGCGGAGCCGAGCGTATCCGTGTATTGGCGTTGCTGTGTGCACGCGAATCGTGCATTGGTGTTGCTGTGTGCACACTAATGTAAACCCTACCTCAGAAGGCTAATGGATGATTAGAAAACCCTTGTACAATCATGTTAGCACAGCTGAAAACAGTTGAGCTCTTTAGAGAAGCTATAAAACTGACCTTCCTTTGAGCAGATTGAGTTTCTGGAGCATCACATTTGTGGGGTCGATTAAATGCTCAAAATGGCCAGAAAAATGTCTTGACTATATTTTCTATTCATTTTACAACTTATGGTGGTAAATAAAAGTGTGACTTTTCATGGAAAACACAAAATTGTCTGGGTGACCCCAAACTTTTGAACGGTAGTGTATTCTATATTTATTTTATACAATATTGCTTTGATCCAACAGATCTGAAAACAAGAAATTAATATCGAGGAAGTGGCATTTTGAATACAACATGGGCAAATGTTCTGTTCACACTCACTTTATAGCACGTTGGCAAGCTGGCTAACTAGATCATATTGATTTGTACATTCCTGTTAAAGGTACGTCTGGTAAAATTAGTGGCCCTGCTTCTTTTTCATCTTCATTTGAAGAGCTTTCATATTTTAAAGTAAAAGTCTAGTCCACCATGTCCACTGACGATGTCACTAACTCTATTGTAGTAACGGTTTCAAACTTGGAAGTGGACTTTTATGAGGCGAACACAGAGGAACAGAGTGACACACAGTGAAACATTATAAGCAGTGAGTAAATATAGGCATTCTTGGAACGCCGCTCGACCAATCAAATTAGTGGACCGGAACTATCTCAACAGCAAGTATTGGTAACATTAGAAAAAGTCACACAAATCACCGATACATACAGTAGCAGTCAAAAGTTTGTACACCACTACTCATTCATAGGTTTTTCTGTATTGTGACTATTTTCTACACTGTAGAACAATACTGAAAACATCAAAACTATGAAATAATATATGGAACATATGACCCGCCATGCCTACTTAGATCAAAAGGTGCAGGCTATCTGCTGGTACCTCGTATAGTGAAGGCTACATCAGGGGACAGAGCCTTTTCTTACAAAGCCCCACAGTTATGGAACAGCCTTCTAAGTAGTGTTCGGAAATCAGACAGTCTCAGCTTTTAAGTCTCGGCTGAAAACATAGCTGTTTAGTCAAGCCTTTTGTTAATAGTGTTTATGAGGTAAATGAGTAGATCTGGAGGGTCCTCAGACATAGAGTGTTTTGGTAAACTGGGATGTATGGATGCTGTCAGTCCCCACTCGCTTGCTCACTCGAGTTTGTTGACGGTGTAGTGGCTGGCTGCTTTATGTCCCGGGGCTCCCTCATGCCTGTGTTACCTTCTGGCTCTCCCATTTTAGTTATGCTGTCATAGTTAGTTTTGCCGGAGTTCCTGCTTGCACTCAGCGCAAAATGTATACTGTTCCTACTTATCAGGTGACACTGGACATACCTAACAACCTGTGTTTTCTCTCTCTCTTCCCCGTCTGTCCCGCTGAGTTACATGTCAATCCTGAGATCGAGATGCTGACCTCTTCTGCTCCTCGGACCTGCCTGATCCATCCTGATGCCCTACGTCTGGCTGGAGTCTCACCACACTGCCCCTGTAGAGGACGGCCCCATATGGACAGTTGAAAGTCACACTTGGAAGATGCTCTGGACACTTACAGTAATGCTTTTATGGCTGAGGACTACAGTTGACTTGCTAACTTTAGGACTGCAGTTGTCATGAACAGTTTTGCACTCAAGTTTACATCAATGAAGAGTTATAACATCAACAAAACTGGCTTCATGTTAAAACTGTTAAAAATGTTATAATCACGTTGCCCTGTGATGACCTGGCGACTTGTCCAGGGTGTACCCCGCCTTTCGCCCGTAGTCAGCTGGGATAGGCTCCAGCTTGCCTGCGACCCTGTAGAAGGATAAAGCGGCTAGAGATAATGAGATGAGATGAGATGAGATGAGATAATCACGTTGTCTGTTATCAACCGAATGAGGATGGGTTCCCTTTTGAGTCAGGTTCCTCTCGAGGTTTCTTCCTTATGTCATCTGAGGGAGTTTTTCCTTGCCACAGGCGTGCTCATTGGGGATAGATTAGGGATAAAATCAGCTCATGTTTAAAGTCATTCAAATTCTGTAAAGCTGCTTTGTGACAGTGTCTATTGTTCAAAGCACTATACAAATAAACTTGACTTGACCATATACGGAATTACGTGGTCAACAAAAAAGTGTTAAAACCCCCCAAAATGTTTCGTATTTTAGATTCTTCAAAGTGTCCACCGTTTACCTTGATGACACTTTACACACTATTGGCATTATCTTAACCAGCTTCATGAGGTCGTCACCTGGAATGCTTTTCAATTAACAGGTGCCTCATCAAAAGTTAATTAGTGCAATTTCTTGCCTTCTTAATGCGTTTGAGATCAAAAAGTAAATAGTAAATAATAAAAATACAGTAAATAGCCCTGTTCCACAACTGTAGTAATCCATATTATGTCAAGAACCTCTCAACTAAGTAAATATATAGAAACAACATCCATCATTACTTTAAGACATGAAATGACTTAATTCATAAAAAATGAAGAAAAACATTCATTTAGAAGGTGTGTCCAAACTTTTGACTGGTACTGTATATCAGCAAGACACATATTTAGTAATTTTCTGCCATTCCATTGCTAAACCTCTTATTCCCTCTAGTCACATTTGGACTGTGCAGAAAAGCAAGAATTTCTGTCCAAATATGCTGATCACGTGACTGAAACACTAGGATTATGTATCGCACACCCTTTAATGGATGGTCCTGGGTCACAGAGGTTCTTTTTTCAAACAGCAGCATGAGCGCAGGAACAGGCTTCTGCGTTGGGAGGGGACACGTTTGAAATTGTAGGAGGGGACACTATCTTGATTTATATATCCACAGTCACTGGTTGCTGTGTTCAAGGGCATAAGGGCACTGTTTATAAAAGTGATGGATGAAGGCTGCTTTTGTGATCTCTCTCTCTCTCTCTCTCTCTCTCTCTCTCTCTCACTTGTTCTCTCTGTTCTCCCCTCAGTGACTTGTGTAGCAAGATCGACCACCTCACTGGAAATTGTCGACATAACTTTTCCTCGAGGAAAAAGGGGCGGCCATAAAAAAAGCAATTTGTCTCAGAGATGATAATTCACACAGGCTCTGAATATTCCCCATTATGGTCATTGTTTAGCCTCGGCTCACTGCTGACCGGAACAGATGAGGGCTTTTTATAAGAACTGAATGTACATGCGCATCAGAGTCCGAAAAGAGTGCGAGACACTGAGTAGTATTATACGGACATACAGATGCATTAAGGTAGCTGAATAGGTCACTTCAAGAATGACAAACATTTCAAAACACTGAGGCAGAGTGCAATAGTTCAAACCTAAACATTATGGAAACATAGCTGAACAAATTCGGTTTGAAGGAAAAAAAAAAGGTCAGAAAGCCTGGATAATCTCAAAGCAATTAAAATGCTTTAAACATACCGAATAAAACAAAACAGGGCATACTGTTATGGAAAAATAATCAACAACAGATTGGTGTGAGGCGGCACGGTGGTGTAGTGGTTGGCGCTGTCGCCTCACATCAAGAAGGTCCTGGGTTCGAGCCCCGGGGCCGGCGAGGGCCTTTCTGTGTGGAGTTTGCATGTTCTCCCCGTGTCCGCGTGGGTTTCCTCCGGGTGCTCCGGTTTCCCCCACAGTCCAAAGACATGCAGGTTAGGTTAACTGGTGACTCTAAATTGACCGTAGGTGTGAATGTGAGTGTGAATGGTTGTCTGTGTCTATGTGTCAGCCCTGTGATGACCTGGAGACTTGTCCAGGGTGTACCCCGCCTTTCACCCATAGTCAGCTGGGATAGGCTCCAGCTTGCCTGCGACCCTGTAGAAGGATAAAGCGGCTAGAGATAATGAGATGAGATGGGTGTGATGTATCCCAGTGTAAAGCGGAGGTTTCTGTTGCCACCCTGAAGTTGATTATTATTCACCAAGAGCATGCACAGAAGTATTTTCTTGCTCCTCCATGACAGCAAATTGTCTAAGGAACTATTTTTAATTTATTAAAGATCATCACGTCATGCTTTTGTGGTTACATTTATTATTGTGAAACTCCGGAAAGCACTCCATCCTGAAAACTTCTCCATGTAAAAAAACAAAAACAAAAAACAGCTTTACTACTGACTGTTACAAAATACTGACACTAGAAACACCCTCCTAAAATGCTAAACAAACATCTCCTGACAGAAAGTATGAACAAATCAACAAATACACACATTTTAAAATCCGTTCATGTGGATCATCCACCATACATGTCCATGTTAGCATAGAAAAAAGTACATATTAGAATGAGCTCTTTAACCTCCTAGGGCTTAGCGGTCACATGCGTGGACAGCACTTTTTAGAAATTTGGAACAAGAATCCACATATGTGGACATACTTTTTCTCTAAAAGTACATCTTATCAAAAGATGATGCTTAGTTTTTATTCTAATCAGGTTCTAATAAGCCCAAATAGCAAAGAGAATAAAAAATGCATGTAAAAAAACAGCATGGGCCTTAGGAGGTTAAGAATAAACTTATAGCTTGCTTTGGAACCAAAACTACTGTCTAGGCTGCTGTTATAGGAAATTAATCAATACTGAACAGAACAAATCAACAGCATTGTTGTATAAGCTACAAGTGTGGTCCAGAATGACACAGATTACACAGTTAAAACTCTCAGCTACTCAATCTGAGTCATTATCATTCATCGAAAAGTTTCATTTATGATCAGATTTTCAAGCTCAAAATATGAATTCACATTCAAACAGCATTACACTCTCCAGCAGGCTCGTAGTACTCGAGTCCAGGACTTGGACTCGAGTCCGACTCATGCCCGAATTTTAAGGACTCGTGACTTGACTTGGACTTGAGCACTGATGACTCGGACTTGGACCTATGCATTAACTGCATTTGGACTCGTAAATTGGAGACGAGGACTTGGATTTTTTCTTTATTTTTTGTAACATGCCACAATAATTTGGCATAAGATATTTATATCTGCATTCATTTTTATACTAATTTTGTGCAAGAGAATGCACATTCACCTGTTCATACGTCATGTTCAGGAACAAACTAACGTTAATGGCACTAAAATGCCTGGAGCGAAGCTCCTAGGATTGTCCACTTTGCTTATACAGCCTTCTCGTGCAGTGGGAAAAAATGCACTGCTGTGTGTTCCATATGTAGAAGAACTATCGAGGAGACAACGGGGACAACCTCAAACTTCAATTGTCATTTGGTAAGACTCCACCCAGAAAAAGAAGTGACACGCTATGTTCATTGCTCTGTTGATAGCGGGTCTTGCTTGCTGACTGATGAACTAGCGAGTGTGAACCCTCTCTCATGTTATTTGCCCTGTTGATAGTGGGTGGGGCTTGCTGAGTGAGCTTTTTATCTGTAGCCTATTAACTAAAATGGGGCAGTCATGCAGTAACGTTTGTCCAACACAGTAGCAGAGACAGTTTCACATAAAAGCAGCAACAGCCACCGTCAAATGGTGCAGTTGGAGTCATGTTCTCGGACTCGACTCAGATCAATAGCGGACTCGACTCGGATTTGACTCAAAGTTGTCTTTAATGACTTGGACTTGAACACCCAGGACTCAACACTGGACTCAGACTCGAGGTTTCGTGACTCAACTACAACACTGCTCTCCAGGAATAAACATCAGTGTCACTGTTGCCCCTTTTCCACCAAAGCAGTTCCAGGGCTGGTTCGGGGCCAGTGCTTAGTTTGGAACCGGGTTTTCTGTTTCCACTGACAAAGAACTGGCTCTGGGGCCAGAAAAACCGGTTCCAGGCTAGCACCAACTCTCTGCTGGGCCAGAGGAAAGAACCGCTTACATCAGCGGGGGGGCGGAGTTGTTAAGACCAACAACAATAACAAGATCGCGAAAGATCGCCATTTTTAAGCGACGAGAAGCAGCAGCTGTACAAACACGAAGTCATCCATTATTATTATTATTATTGTTGTTGCTGTTGTTTCTTCTGTGTTGTTTTTGCTTTGATATTCGCGCCAAGGTTTATGTAAACGTAGCGCCGTAACTGACGTATACAGCGACATAATGATGTATACAGCGACGTGACTGACGTATACAGCGACGTAATGATGTGGCTCCGCTTAGCACCGCGAGCTATGGAAAAGCAAACTGGTTCTCAGCTGGCTCGCAAGTTGAACGAGTTGTGAACCAGCACCAGCACCGGCCCTGAACCAGCCCTGGAACTGATTTGGTGGAAAAGGGGTATGTGTTAGTTTCTTTACACCAATTAAAACCACAAGTTACTTTAAACTGAGTGTCTCTACATGACACTGCTGACAGAAGTGCATTCAGGATAGTTATCATACATTATCCATTCTTCTTAAAGTCACCTTTCGTAGACTGCACACAAATTAACGGCATTACGCATCAATAAACTGCTTAATTGCCCGATAAATGTCAGAGCAACAAATAAAGTCGCACCTACTGTACATACACCCTACACAAGTATTCTCCTTGTGAGGCTCTTCCACTGACATAATTACTAATACGGCTAATTAATGCTCTACCTACCCTAACCCGAACCTCAGTAAACCCCTCAGCACATGCTCTTGTTGGAGAAAATGACAAGATTTGACTTAATACAGGCGCACATCACGTGAGAATAAGAGTGTCTAAAAACACTGAGACCTAAAAAAGTTCATCTAAACAGATGTTAGTCAAACACTACTGAATCTATAAACATCATAAGTGTGATACTGTGTGTGACTGGGCAAGGACTGGATTCACAAATACAGATATGCAAAGGATAGTCCAGTATATATAAGGATCCGTGACTAAAATCTGAAATGATCTATTAAATGACTTTCAAATATTGACACACACAGTGGCTGCTGTAACAATATCTCTTTCTAGTTATGTCCTGCTGTCCCTTAAGGCCCCTATTTTTGGGTAAGGGGCAGGCTGTGAGCAGTGCTCACAATTTTGAGGCTGATTGCACAGTGTAATATGATTGAAACAGAGAAAATGGACAAGTAATGTGTTTTCAAGCTGAGTTGCTGGAAAGGCCAAGGCAAAACTCTCCAAAGAAGGAAAATCAAGTCCTTGTTTCCTGGAGAACTTTGCTTCCGAAACCTTTCTCAGTTTGCTGCGTGAAATAACCAGGCAATAATATTAAAGAAGAATTATAGAATAATAAATAAGTAAGTGTCGTATCTAAGTAAAATCACTTGTCAAATAAACAGTCGAGTCCCTTTTGCGTTAGAAAATATGCACCAAACATACAAGGGATAATTAGTTATCGCACATCAGCACAACCGTGTTCATCGAAGACTTCAGCACTTACTATGGACATCAGTTGAACAATCTTGCACTCACCTCTTGAGCAACGATGCTGGATATACGCACTGCCCTTTTAACGCGACCATTCCTGCTGCTCTGCGCCCCCTCCTGGCCGATGCTGTCACGGCCACTGAGCGACATCTCGCTCATCATCTGATCGCTTCCACCTGAACAACGGGCATCCCGCTGTTCACCCGGTCCACGCCCGTCACCCCCGCAAGCCAGCACGTCAATGACCCTGACCTCTTCACCTCTGACCTCTGACCAAACTTGGGCCCCGTTTTGGAGATCTGAGCCAAATTTGGAGTCTAGCAGCTGGATTGCGTTTTTGTGTCCCCAGATGCTGTTGCTATTACAGTAAGAGCCACGGTGAGCCGGCTTCCCCTCTCTGCCTCCTTGACTGTGTGAGAACCCTGAGGCGCCTCCACACTCTCAGTCTTGCTGCCCTCCCCTCTACCGTTCACACTCCTCCCTCTGTCAGTCTCTTCAGAAGAGAGTCAAAGTCAACTAGAGAGCTTTAAACTCATCTGACACTTCGCTTCTGTCTACCAGCAGGTCTTCACACTGATTCTTTCCTCCCTCCCTTTGCCAATCTGCTCTTTCCCTCCCTCTCTCCTACCATCTTTCCCTGCTGTCTCTTCCACTACTCCCCTCCCCTCAGAGGATGCTCTCCACTTGATCAGATCTAATTGCTACTGGCTGCCTGATCCCTCTCACTATCCCTCTGGCCTAAAGTCCCTTCTCTTTCACCAGCTGTGGGACTTAATTTATTCTCACTATCTCTCCATTAACAAGCAAGTACGACCCATCTCTCTTTCTAACATGTGTACATTATGGTACATGCATCTTCTTACACACACCCCATTTAGCCTGAGTGTTCCACTTGATACATTACTGCTTTACATAAGCAAGTTAGATCACTTTTAAACTTTGTGACAAACATATAGCGTATGTATGTATGTATATATATATATATATATATGTATGTACTGTATGTACTTTATGCTAGGGCATCTGGTTGAGACTAATGGTATGTGGGACTGAAATCCTGAGTCAAACGAACAGGAAATATTTACTTTCATTCAGGCAGGTGGTCAAATATAAGGCTTGTGGGTGTGAACAAGAGGTCAGATATGAAGCTTGCAGAAAGACCATGTTCATTAATCCATCCATCTATCCATTACCGTAACCGCTTATCCTGTGCAGGGTCGCGGGCAAGCTGGAGCCTATCCCAGCTGACTATGGGCGAGAGGCATGGTACACCCTGGACAAGTTGCCAGATCATCACAAGACTAACACATTTTATTGTGCAAGGTGGCCCACTTTAGATCGCTCCTTCTGGACTAGATGGGGCCGGAGAGAGGTACGCCGTCATTGACGGTCTCATTAACTTGGAATCGTTAAGTGTTAATTCACTGTGCATAAGGGTGGCATTCCACAATTTTTTCTTTTTTTTAAGATTAGCTTTCTTTTTATACTGATGACACAAAAGTCTATGTATCCACTCGACCATATGATAAACACCAAATTCCCCAATTTGATGAGTGTGTAAATAACAGAATAAATAAGAAACAAGATGTTCGATTTCATGTTAAACAATAATAGCTTTTCAGGTATATACATTTTACATAAATTTGTATACAACCATTGTATATAACCATATAACCAAATTTGCATATTACCTAGACATCATTTTTTCGTCTAGCAAACACTGATGAGACAAAAAAACGATAAAGAAAAATATACCATATGTCTCTATTGCCTTACGAGAACCAGAAAGCATATTGATACTATTACGACAGTCTGTTAAATTTTAGATTAACTCCTAAATACAGTATTAATTCTTATCTATAAAATTGTCAGTAGTCTTGCTCCATAATACTTGAATGAGCTCAGTCTAAATAAGTATATGATACCTCTTTGATTAGTCAGGTTATGCTTATTGTAGTAAAACTGTACCAATTTAAATACACTGTAATTATGTTTTATGACTTGTAAAGTGCAAATCTCTTCCTTTCATGATGGTGAATATTGCAAAAGTGATATTTAAGTAAACAAAAATCTGTAACATTGCGGTGCCAAAAGCAAAAATTTAAATGTTTGCTGAAAGTGTCATTAAGAACTGTACATACAGTATTGCTCAGATTGAAGCTCAGTTACTGCACATTTAATTTATATTTTGCATGTTCTGCCAGCTGCCTTTCAAGCAACAAAGGGAACACGTGCAAACTAGAAACACAAAAGCTACACCAGTCCCCTGGATCCATAATTCATCCAGTATAAATAGAGCGCCTGGATGAGCAGTGCTTGCTGTGTCACACTACCACAATCCTGAGAATGATGATGAGCACTTTGGGGTGCCTGAGACACCAAATAGTACTTGTGTGTTAGAAAGGCCATAGAACACTTGACCCTACCAATTAGTCCTGGTGGGGTTCGGCTTCACCTCTAAATGCTAAAGGATGGCGTGTAGTTCCCTCATACGTCTGCAATTACAGTATGTGTTCAGTTCAGATGTGACTTTTTTGAAATGCTATGATGTGTCCTTGAAAAATCGGAATGGTTGCCAAATACTCTTTATAAATACTCGTAAAGTGAGAGTTTCCCAGAGACCTAGTATAACACAACACACACACACACACACACACACACACACACACACACACACACACACACACACACACACACACACACAGCAGCAGCAATTACTGAAGAATTACAGCACTATTAGTAGATCCACAGTATCTCACACACTGAAGTAACACATTGACATTACATGTACTGTACATAACACACAAGATTAAACAGTATAAATGTACAGTGACATCCTTTCTGCATATGTAAGATGATGTACTGCTCTGAACTGCACGTCAATATGCTCATTACTGTAATGATGAGGTGAGAGACATCACTGACTGAACACCAGCTTTCATAACCGCAATCAATCAGCCTTGGAGAACTCATCACAAGCTGTAATTTAGCTTAGGGCTGTGAGACACAAAGCCATAAATTAAGCACACCGGTGAAACAAAAAAGCAGTAAAGAGCAGAACTGGAGTGAGACCTGAGGAGTAACTGAGATGATGATCAAGAATGCAAACATGAAAGTAGAATAAATAACTAGAACTAACCAACTGTGATAAACAGGTTTGCTTGCTTGTTTGCTTTTGTTAACTTCTAAAGTGTCACTTTTTTTTTTTGGACCTTGTTCGAGAATAGTATATTTAAGGTGATTTTTATCAATTCAGTATAACGTGACTGGGCATTACTCCTCTTTATTTATCCTTTCCGTTCAGTGAGTCTGGCTCATCAGTCACAGCAGTTCATACCATGTCTGAGGGCTGTCCACGAGGCCAGAGGACACTTCTACACTGACCTCATCACTACAATGATGGAAGCTGGGATTACAGAAATCTGTGTAGTCACTGAAGAGATGCTTGAATGGTTCATTAACTTAAAGATAAAAGGTGGCGACTTAAAAAGCTAATTAGAGCAAAGCTGATGGATTCTTTTGGGACTCTGCATGCAATTTGGCTCAAAATATGAAACAAAAAACACCCAGAAATATCCATTCATCCATTATCTACACCGCTTATCTGTCAGGGTGATGGAGAAGCTGGAGCCAATCCCAGCTGACTTTGGGTGAGACGTGGGATAAACCTTGAATAGATCACCAAACTTATTGCAGGGCTAACACAGGCCCTGTCCACACGGCAACGGATTCAGGTGAATCCGATACAATTGTTTATTGTTTCGGCCTGGCGTCCACACGGCACCGGTGTTTTGGGTGCCCCAAAACGCAATCTTTTGAGAACGGGTTCCAGAGTGGAAAGATCTGGCAACGTTGCCGTTGCGAAGTCGTCTGGATGAGTACAACGGATTTGTTTACGATGACGTCACAACCACATGACTGTGAGTGCTTCACGCCGGGTAGAAGTGTAATGAACTCGATGCGAGTTGTCAACAAATCCTATAACTTGGTTCATGAAACGCGCTTACAAAATATTTTCACTGTGAATATTTATTGTGTAATGGTGCAAAGTGAGAGAGAGAGAGAGAGAGAGAGAGAGTCAATCCCGGCAGCAAAAATAGGGAAAAAAAGGAGCGATCTCACCTCTTCAGATGTTGGTTTAAGTCCTACAATACATTCCTCAAAAAGGGCGTAGAAGAACAAATGAATCCATCAACGTGTAGCATTCAATTTATTCCGGACCATTAAAGATGGCGCCTTCCGCGTAGAATCATACGTCATCCTCGCCGCCATATTGGATGGGTCAAAGCGGAGAATAAAGATGCCTCATTCATGTGCTGCGTTTAACTGTACCAACAGGTTTACCATCCAAACGAGATCACATGGGATTACCTTTCACAGGTGAGACTGGAAAAATACTTTTCATTGTATTTGGTCATTATAACGTAACTTTACGAACAGATTTTTCTGACTTTGTGGCTAATATGAAGTCTCGCGCATAATAGTTTATGCGCATGCGTCCTTACTTCTTCTATTGTTCCGGTGTCTCCGAAGGGACCATCTTACAGCGCCCCTAGAGGTGTGGCATGTGTATTGCATCGTTTTCAGCAAGCGTTGCATTGCCATATGGACCTGATATTTTACTGATCGTTGCCCATATGGACGCGATATTTTTTTAAATAACATCTCGTTGCCGTTGTCGTGTGGATGTAGCCACAGAGACAAGCAACTGTTCATGCTCACATTCACACTGATAGGCAATTTAGAGTAGCCAGCTGAATTAATCTACATGTCTTTGGACTGTGAGAGGAAACCTGAGCACCAGGAGGAAACCCATGCAGGCATGAGGAGAACATGCACACAGAAAGACCCTGATCAGACTTGCGGCCCGAACCCAGAACCTACTTACTCTGAGGCAACAGTGCTAACCATTGCACCACCATACCGCCCACCCAGAAACATTTATTCAATCAGTCAACGAATCACACATTTCTAACACTCACATTTGCTTTACAAATGACGTAGCACAAAAAATAAAACATTAATGGAAAAAAAAAACCCTGACAATTTAAGCATTTATTAATGAAAACAAACTTGGAAAAGATACATGCACGATCACACAATACACAGTTTCATGCAGGTAATAATTAATATGTAGTGAACAACACTAAGAGTGTTACACCAAAAATGCCCAATCTCTGCTTAAATTTCTGATCTACTGTATTAAACTGCTTTGTAGAATCAGTATCAGTCATAATTGGGTTAAATCATTGAATATTATTCAGAGTTTATATTTCAAAGCTGTGTGGTCTCTGTAAAACTGGAGGATGCATCCTGCTAAGTTTGCCTGATGTCATGAGATCAAACAAAAGCAGTCACACACTGATTCTGTTTAATCTAATATTAAGTATGTGGAATTAATGACCTTCATGTTTACATAACTGATTCTACAGGCAAACTATCCACTTAGCTCAAAGTGAGATAAGATTATTTTCTTACAAAATAACAAATGGTTTCAGAAGATTGTTACATGATGAGAGTTCTCTGTCTTGCCTTATACAGTAAAATATGGCGAAATTAGTGCAACTAAAAATAATAATAATAAAATAACCCCACACAAGACATCACAATGTTTTATCTAAATATTATCTTTCCAAATGCCTATGCTAGATACCAAATGCCTATGCTGATCTGCTCTGGTTTGTATCATTAGTTTCTTGCACAACATGGTGGCATAGTGGTTAGCACTGTCACCTCACAGCAAGAAGGTCCTGGGTTCGAGCCCAGTGGCCGGCGAGGGCCTTTCTGTGTGGAGTTTGCATGTTCTCTCTGGGTGGGTTTCCTCCGGGTGCTCCGGTTTCCCCCAAAGACATGCAGGTTAGGTTAATTGGTGGCTCTAAATTGACCGTGAGTGTGAAAGGTTGTTTGTGTCTATGTGTCAGCTCTGTGATGGCCTGGGGACTTGTCCAGGGTGTATCCCGCCTCTTTCTCATAGTCAGCTGGGATAATGGATATATATATATATATATATATATATATATATATATATATATACAGTTAGGTCCATAAATATTTGGACAGAGACAACATTTTTCTAATTTTGGTTCTGTACATTATCACAATGAATTTTGAACAAAACAATTCAGATGCAGTTGAAGTTCAGACTTTCAGCTTTAATTCAGTGGGTTGAACAAAATGATTGCATAAAAATGTGAGGAACAAAAGCATTTTTTAAACACAATCCCTTCATTTCAGGGGCTCAAAAGTAATTGGACAAATTAAATAATTGTAAATAAAATGTTCATTTCTAATACTTGGTTGAAAACCCTTTGTTGGCAATGACTGCCTGAAGTCTTGAACTCATGGACATCACCAGACGCTGTGTTTCCTCAGTGCTCTGCCAGGCCTTTACTGCAGCGGTTTTCAGTTGCTGTTTGTTTGTGGGCTTTTCTGTCTGAAGTTTAGTCTTTAACAAGTGAAATGCATGCTCAATTGGGTTGAGATCAGGTGACTGACTTAGCCATTCAAGAATATTCCACTTCTTTGCTTTAATAAACTCCTGGGTTGCTTTGGCTTTATGTTTTGGGTCATTGTCCATCTGTATTATGAAATGCCGACCAATCAGTTTGGCTGCATTTGGCTGGATTTGAGCACACAGTATGTCTCTGAATACCTCAGAATTCACCTGGCTGCTTCTGTCCTGTGTCACATCATCAATAAACACTAGTGACCCAGTGCCACTGGCAGCCATGCATGCCCAAGCCATCACACTGCCTCCACTGTGTTTTACAGATGATGTGGTATGCTTTGGATCATGAGCTGTACCACACCTTCGCCATACTTTTTTCTTTCCATCATTCTGGTAGAGGTTGATCTTGGTTTCATCTGTCCAAAGAATGTTCTTCCAGAACTGTGCTGGCTTTTTTAGATGTTTGTTTTTTAGCAAAGTCCAATCTAGCCTTTTTATTCTTGAGGCTTATGAGTGGCTTGCACCGTGCAGTGAACCCTCTGTATTTACTTTCATGCAGTCTTCTCTTTATGGTAGATTTGGATATTGATAGGCCTACCTCCTGGAGAGTGTTGTTCACTTGGTTGGCTGTTGTGAAGGGGTTTCTCTTCACCATGGAAATTATTCTGCGATCATCCACCACTGTTGTCTTCTGTGGGCGTCCAGGTCTTTTTGCATTGATGAGTTCACCAGTGCTTTCTTTCTTTCTCAGGATGTACCAAACTGTAGATTTTGCCACTCCTAATATTGTAGCAATTTCTCGGATGGGTTTTTTCTGTTTTCGCAGCTTAAGGATGGCTTGTTTCACCTGCATGGAGAGCTCCTTTGACCGCATGTTTTCTTCACAGCAAAATCTTCCAAATGCAAGCACCACACCTAAAATCAACTCCAGGCCTTTTATCTGCTTAATTGAGAATGACATAACGAAGGAATTGCCCACACCTGCCCATGAAATAGCCTTTGAGTCAATTGTCCAATTACTTTTGATCCCTTTAAAAACAGGGTGGCACATGTTAAGGAGCTGAAACTCCTAAACCCTTCATCCAATTTTAATGTGGATACCCTCAAATGAAAGCTGAAAGTCTGGACTTTATGTCCATGTCCATTATATAACTATAACTTGAATATGTTTCAGTAAACAGGTAAAAAAAGAACATTTGTGTCAGTGTTCAAATATATATGGACCTAACTGTGTGTGTGTGTGTGTGTGTGTGTGTGTGTGTATATATATATATATATATATATATATATTTTTTTTTTTTACAGTTATTCCATGAAATTGAGTCGTAGATGAGCTGGTAGCTGATGAGGTGTGTAGCACTGAGTTGGCTATAATCCATACACGATGAGATTGATTGGAATAACTGTTTTATTCTATCTACATTCACTGGATTTTGAGAAACAGAGCATTTTTATTTTTAGAAAAATTTTTTAGCAATACACTCTCTCTCTCTCTCTCTCTCTCTCTCTAAAACAATAATAATATGCTTATTACAATGCTATAGATATTTCGCCATTTGGTCCAAGACCAGACTGAATATTTACAAAATGTTGTATGCATGTGTGGTATAATTCTACATGGGTGCATTTTGTATCACTTTCTACAAAAGTAATTGCTGATATTATACGGAGACATGCATAAAAGAGCAAATAATTCTGTCAGGAGGAATATGATGCACAGCAAGTGTTCCCCTCTCAAAAGAACAGTATGTGATAAGATGACGGCAGATCCTTACGACGTCATATAATTTGTACCTTGTGTACTTAAATATTCTTTTCCAGACGAGACTCATTATTGATGAGAATTAAAGCCATGGCATGAGTCATGCTGCTCTCTTAATCAAACATGCTTTCAAAAATTGGCAGGTTTCTATTAATCTAAGCTAAAAATGAAAGCAGTCCACGTGCCTGCAATTTAAATCGTTCCTGGGTCAAGATCCTGACTGGTGATAAAACAAAACCACCTACTTCATCAGCCTAAATAGGAAATGATTGGATGACAACACCTTCTGCTCAATCTGTCATTGTCTGGAGTATATCAAAGATCTCCTTGGTTATAGAAATGCAGTCCTGGGCCCCTAGCCAAGGTAAGGATTTAATCCTGTCTTCAGAGACAATTATATTTCCAAAGAAAGTTCCACAACCCTGATTGATTTTATGGATTCTTTTGGTTCAAAATCTTACCTACGTCCTGGGACCGTTCCCTGCGGACTCCTAAGCCATTCACAGAGGTAATTCTGCAGATTCTGTGCAAATCAGCCCAAATTGGAAAGGAAGGAAAGTTGATGAGTGGACATTTTTGATGACATCAGTCTTTACAAATGGCATATAATATCTCCAGAAATCACCGCGCTTGCAGCTGACCCTCTATGAAAAGGCGAAAGTGTCAATCATAATTATTTAGCTCTTCTGGCATTAGTCTGAAAATTGTAGAACAATGTACTACACTGTGAATTTTAATGATGTACTTGAGGCAAGCGCAATGTCCATATTTCAAGTTCAATAGCTAAAGGATATACAGTTGCTTGCATGCTTGTCATGACTATGCTGACTTTCGCATTATTCTACACATTATTCTCTTGGCTTTAACTCAAAAGTAATGGTTATTTAATGCCAAGTTTCTAATACTTCACTCCACTTCGAGGCCAAAGAAGCAGTTCTGCACACATTGGAACTTTTTTGCATTAGTCGTTCAAATCTCAACGACAAACAAAAGTTTTTTTTTTCCAAACAATTTGGCATGTAAGGATATGCACTTAGTCACAAGAGCATTTTGATTTGTAGACGCTTTCTTCTGAAGCAAAGTAAAGTTCCAACTACACCTTTGGCTCTAACGGCCATTCAGCTGATGTCATATTCAATTTTCACAATTAAACATCATAAGTTGGCAACACTTTTGATAAAACTAACATAATTTACTGCATGAGCATCCTCAAACAATAAGCTTGTCACAGCCACATCAGAATCCACCACCAATCCAGGAGCCACCACTACGCCACATCCCAGTCCAGTCCATTCATTATATCAATCCCACTCAGCTGATTATAGAGCGCACATGTTTACTGTGTTCAATTGTCCATTATCTCAGTGTCGGTATGTTGTTCTGTTAGCTTACATGCAACTCTTCTCTGGTTTAATTTTGTCCAGCTTGTGTTGTTTGCCTGGCTGATGGACCTAAGTAAGCCATAAGTAGTGTCAACTAAGCAAGAAAGTAAACTAAATATATTACAGCATGCTCCTATATATCGAAAACTTACTAAACGCTGGTCTCCATTCCTGATGGAATTTTGCCAGTTAATAACCGCAAAAAAAAAAAAAAGCAGCTATTCATGTTGATTATTGTAGATTTTATTTTACAACCTCAATTCCAAAAAAACCTGGGACGCTGTAAATAAAAACAGAATGTGATAATTTGCAAATCATCAAAGTCCCTCTCACACCAGGATCTGGTCTTCCCAGGCAGTCTCCTCTCCCAGTACTACCCAGCACTTTGAGGTGCAGATCTCCATTTCTATAGCCCTCTGCCTCTCGCCTATTACATAGCTAGGGTTACAGTAGGGGGCTGGTCCTCTGGTAATGGCAAGAGTTTGACACCCTACTTACATCTGTATTGCAGTGCGCCTTGCCAGATGGTAGTAGGTACCATTTTTATGATGGTCTTTGGTATGACCCAACCATGAGTAGAACTCACAATCTCCTGGTCAAGAGGTGGACACGCTAACCACTAGGCCAGCTCGCAGTTTGCAAATCATCGAAAGTCTATATTTCATTGAAAACAGTACAAAGACAACATATCAAATGTTGAAACTGAGAAATTTTATTGTCAGCAACATGTTTGGTGGTGTAGTGGTTAGCGCTGTCGCCTCACAGTAAGAAGGTCCGGGTTTGAGCCCCGTGGCCGGCGAGGGCCTTTCTGCGTGGAGTTTGCATGCTCTCCCCGTGTCCACGTGGGTTTCCTCCGGGTGCTCCGGTTTCCCCCACAGTCCAAAGACATGCAGGTTAGGTTAACTGGTGACTCTAAATTGACCGTAGGTGTGAATGTGAGTGTGAATGGTTGTCTGTGTCTATGTGTCAGCCCTGTGATGACCTGGCGACTTGTCCAGGGTGTACCCCGCCTTTCGCCCGTAGTCAGCTGGGATAGGCTCCAGCTTGCCTGTGACCCTGTAGAACAGGATAAAGTGGCTAGAGATAATGAATGAGATGTTTCAAAAAAGTTAGGACAGGGGCATGTTTACCACTGTGTTGCATCACCTCTACTTTTAACAACACTCTGTAAACATTTGGGAACTGAGGAGACCAACTGCTGTAGTTTTGAAAGAGAAATGTTGTCCCATTCTTGCCTGATATACAATTTCAGTTGTTCAACAGTTCGGGGTCTTGTTTGTCATATTTTGTGCTTCATAATGAGCATAAATTTTTCAAAAACAATAAAATTTCTCAGTTTCAACATGTGATATGCTGTCTTTGTACTATTCTCAATGAAATATAGGGTTTCCATGATTTGCAAATTATCACATTGTTTTTATTTACAGTTTACACAGCGTCCCAACTTTATTGGAATTGGGGTTGTACTTTGGCTTATTTGGTTCATTAATTCCACCATTGCCTGGTCCCAAGTCCAGGATGTGAAAGCAGGAGGATAAAGACGCCTTATGGCACATCAGTGATGAAGAAAACTGAGTAAGCAAGGAGGTAATTTGGTTCATAATGTTACATAAAGCCAGTTTTGGGAATGGTACTGTAAGCATGACCACAAATTTTAACATGCTATAGTAAAGCTTGCCTGTGGAACGCTAGTAACAGGAAAGCTGCCCCAGCATGCTTCCAATATTAAGGAGTAATACAATCCTTCATAACAAAATATGCCAATTTGGGGCATCTACAGTATGACCGCTTCTTTTGGGACCTGGAACAATAAAATCCATCTCCAAAAAGGTGTTCATGCACACACATTTTCTTATTTTTATATAACATTAAAAGGCAAAATATAAAAGCTGAATGTTTATCCATGGAATCAAATACACTGCTATATTTAAAAGTTAACAGATAACAACAAAGTGGTTCTTATGTAGAAAGAGTTTTTAAGGTGATATATTTAGTGATACCAAAGTGCAATGCCAATTATGGTAATTATTACCAAGTGCAATTATGGGAAGTATTATTTAACACACACACACACACACACACACACACACACACACACACACACACACACACACACACACACACACTTGCTAGATAGGACAAGGTCAGGACTCTTGGAAAGATCAGCAAGCTTAGGTGCTAACTGCATCTTGCATGAAGATATTGAAGAAGTGACCTTTCATAACCACCACCACCCTTCCCCAGTGCAGCAGATAAGAGTAATTCTCATTTCCTTTATCACTGTGTGATGCATTTTAAATAGTCATTAGTGGCTGCTTTTATACACATTATGTATATTGCTATGCAGTGAATATCGTAACTCATATGTTTAATAAACAAAATAAGAACGGTCTCAATAAGATGTAAAGACATTGGATGTTTCCTAATTAGGCTTAAGAACAACTCGAGGGCCATTAGCTCTGAGGTAAACAGCATATTTCTCCTTTCTGAATCTAATCAAAGTTTAAAAATTCCTTTATGGCAGCACACAGCAGGTTTTATTATTGTCATATCATACCTCCAATGACTTTGGACTGGCTCCAGGGTTTTTTTTTTGTTGTTGAGGTGATATTAGGTTAATGACCAGCATGGTTATGAGTAGTTTTGGAGACACCTTCTCATTCATTGGTTTTTATCTATCTATCTATCTATCTATCTATCTATCTATCTATCTATCTATCTATCTATCTATCTATCTATCTATCTATCTATCCTATTAAAGGAAGGCTGTCTATCTCTCTGTCTGTTCAGCTATGCAAATCGACATGCTTGGACACACACACTCCATACTTTGCACATGGATTGGTGACACCCCAGAAGGGCCCAAGACAACATTTTCAATTTTCCAAAACATGAGATTAGTGCTAATCCAACACACTATTCATTTCCTGTAGGCTACATGCTCATGCGAGCACACTGCGTGCAGCCTCAGCAGGGAATCCCCTCCCTGACTCGTCTGAGAGTTTTGATTGTACAGGACTTCGCAATCAGCGCTCCTCGCTGGAAACTTCTGCTACGGTAGGCCCCAGTCTATGCCACTGAGGAGACATGGGGAGCGATTTACATCATTTTGACAGAACACAGTGAAAACATTTTATATATATCACGTGTCCATGCAACTCTCCACTGGGACATTCAGAGAAAATCAGATTCACGGGCAATAACTACTAGTTGTGACTATTTTCTACATTGTAGAACAATACTGAAGACATCAGATCAATGAAATAACATCTGGAACATATCTGAAATTATGTGGTAAACAAAAAAAAAAAGTGTTAAAAAACAAGATATGTTTGGTATTTTAGATTCTTCAAAGTAGCCAGCATTTACCTTGATGACACTTTGCACACTATTGGCATTATCTTAACCAGCTTCATGAGGTCGTCACCTGGAATGCTTTTCAATTAACAGCTATGCCTTGTCAAAAGTTAATTAGTGCAATTTCTTGCTTTCTTAATGCATTTGAGATCAAACAGTAAATAATAAAAATACAGTAAATATCCCTATTCCACAATTGTAGTAATCCATATTATGTGAAGAACCGCTCAACCAAGTAAAGAAAAACGACATCCATCATTACTTTAAAGGACAACTTAAGGTAAATTTTTTATTATCAAAATTCTATTTATCTCATTTTATTAAATATAGAAATGCATTTTTGATCGTTATTGTGTCACTGCTTTAGCAAGTTACGGGTGTTTGAAATATGCTCTGTAATACATCAGTCCATATGTCAAAGCAATGGCCGTAAACGAGATTTGTTGAGACCTGTGCGAGACGTCGTAGGACGGAAGTAAAATGTACAGCGGAAATCAAAGTGACCGACATCTGCCAACGTCGTCAAAAGACGCGCGCGCCCTCTTTCGAATGCTGATGTAATCAAGCCGGAAGTTTTGTTTGTTTTGATAGCAATCAGGAAAGTTTGAAAAAAGTAGGCAGTAATCGTCATTTAAACTCGTTTTTGTGCAATATTTCGTTTGGAAAACAGTTTTCAAAATGGCGGCACTGACACCTGGCTGACACTTCATGTTTTGAAGTCTCGTGAAGATCGTGCGGATAAGCGATGCCTGTCGTGGACCAAACGAACTAAATTCAACACGGCTAAAAACCGAATAGGCCGATAAGTATAATATTTAATTGCAATTAGTTGCCAATACAAGTCACGATATAAGGTTACTAAAACTGAAAACATAATTTAATAACATGTTAATTAAGAAATAAAGCAAGTTTAAAGGAACAGTCCACCGTACTTCCATAATGAAATATGCTCTTATCTGAATTGAGACGAGCTGCTCCGTACCTCTCCGAGCTTTGCGCGACCTCCCAGTCAGTCAGACGCAGTCAGACGCGCTGTCACTCCTGTTAGCAATGTAGCTAGGCTCAGCATGGCCAATGGTATTTTTTGGGGCTGTAGTTAGATGCGACCAAACTCTTCTGCGTTTTTCCTGTTTACATAGGTTTATATGACCAGTGATATGAAACAAGTTCAGTTACACAAATTGAAACGTAGCGATTTTCTATGCTACGGAAAGTCCGCACTGTAATGACAGGCGTACTAACACCTTCTGTGCGCTTCGGCAGCGCATTGATACGGAGCTCAGATATCAATGCGCTGCCGAAGCGCGCAGAAGGTGTTAGTACACCTGTCATTATAGTGCGGACTTTCCATAGCATAGAAAATCGCTACGTTTCAATTTGTGTAACTGAACTTGTTTCATATCACTGGTCATATAAACCTATGTAAACAGGAAAAACACGGAAGAGTTTGGTCGCATCTAACTACAGCCCTAAAAAATACCGTTGGCCATACTGAGCCTAGCTACATTGCTAACAGGAGTGACAGCGCGTCTGACTGACTGGGAGGTCGCGCAAAGCTCAGAGAGGTACAGAGCAACTCGTCTCAATTCAGATAAGAGCATATTTCATTATGGAAGTACGGTGGACTGTTCCTTTAAAAATGACTTCAGTTCTCCTCTAAGACATGAAGCATCTTTTAATTAATAAAAATAAAGAAAAAAACATTGAATTCGGAGGTGTGTCCAAACCTCTGGCTGGCACCGGACACTCGCCAGACACTTTATTAGGAACACCTGTACACCTGGATCTCAGAAAGCATAGCACCTTAAATCCTGAAGAGAATGGGTTGCAATAGTAGAATTCCACATCAGATTTTACTCCTGTCAGCCGAAGAACAGGAATCTTGTGCAAGAATGGAAACTGGACAGTTGAAGAAAATTGGATGGGGGGACCCAAAACATTGCTTGGTCTTTTTCCAATCTTCAACTGTCCAGTTTCAGTGAGTCTGTGCTCAGTGTAGCTACAGATTCCTGTTCTTGGCTGAGAGGAGTGGAACCTGATGTGGTCATCTGCTGGTATTGCCCATCCAGTGTGTGTGTGTGTGTGTGTGTGTGTGTGTGTGTGTGTGTGTGTGTGTGAAGATCCTACAAGATCCTCAGTTTCTGCAATACTCAAACCATCCTGTCTCACACCAATAACCATGCCATGGACAAAGTACCGTAAATGAGATAACATTTTCTCCATTCTGAGGTTTGATGTGAATATTAGCTAAAGCTCTTGATCTGTATAATTTTATGCATTGTACTACTGTGATCTGATTGGTTGACTGGATAATTGTATGAAGGTACAGGTATTTCTATTAAAGCGGTCAGTGGGTCTATACAATTAATACATCTTCATGTATAGAGGTACTACGTAGCTTCCATTATGAACAACAGCATTTTACCACTTTGGGTTGGACATAAATAAAACATTTGTTTTCTAAGTCAGTTACGAGCCTGGAGAGTTTGCAACCAAATCAGCACTTTAGAGCAACACTGTGCAGCTGCTGCTTCCATTTTGTCTGGGCTGTGTGTGGATAACGGATGGCTCTGCGACTTCCCACAGACACTCAGTGTGCTGCCCCACTTACAGCCGTGAGTGCTGAGGTAGGCAGCTCTGTGCCAACTTCTCATAATAACAAAGATTGTGCCCATGCATCTTCACAAAATTACACCCATTCACACAGTTATGAGACATGTTTCATGGATATTCTCATTACTGTTTTCATATTTCGTTCTTTTTTTTTTTTAAAGATGGAGTATGCTTCAAATGAATATCAAGATACAGTGGCATCCATCCCATTAGTACTCATTACTAATGAATATGAGATGCTAAAAAAAGATCCATACGCCACAGAGCGCAGCCTTCTTTAAGAAAATATTCTTCAATGAAATGGACAGCTCTGGAGTCCATGGTTTTATCTGAGCTCTGGTTACTGTCTGTGTAGAGTTTCTGTTCATGTTCACTTGGTGTCTGTATGGATTCCCTCCAAAAACATGCCAGTAGAGGGGCTTGCTATTCTAAATTGCAGTTAGGTAATGAGTGTTTTACTGGGAAATACATCACTTGTATTTTTTATACGAGCTACCTCCGGAACACGGAGAACCAAAACCATGACATAAATCTCTATATGTCACTTGTGAGGAAATCGGTGAATTGTTTTGATAAATTTGGGTACTTTTTGTTTGTGAATGTATCTATATAATAAAAAGAAAATCACACGTTGGCTTGAAGATATGAAGTTTGTCTTCTCATGCTGAAAATACATTGCAGATCTGAGTGACATATTTAAATAATATTAGCTGGCTTTGAGTGGTATATCAGATACTGTATATTCCATTCAGCTAGCATGATATTGAACGAGTCAAAGATGAGTAGCTGAATGGAATATATCTTCTCTACCACAAAAAAAGCCATTATTATTATTATTATTATTATTATTATTATTCATTCACACACTCTTCATATCAGCATTCTTGAAAGCCAACGCTAGCTTACCCACGACTCGGTGTTGTTAGCGCAGCAGTCCATTTACCTTCCAGCCGGTGTAGCATTCAGCAGTAGTGTTATTGAAGCCCAACACTAGCGCAGTCAAGCCAGTGCTACCAAGAGCTCCTAAGCACAGGCTAACAACCGAGAAACTAAGATTTCTGTCTCCAGACTCTTCTTCCACTCACGCTCGCCACAGTATTTTTCACTCAGACTTATTCATTTCCCTGTGTAATTTACTTAGTTACTTTTAAAATCAACATAGACAGCTACACATAATGGAGCAATCTGGCAGCCAAAATTCTCTCAAAATCTTCTGTTTTTAATGAAACAAACCTGGCAGCCATGTTTGATTACAAATTCTCACAGTTGCTCGCTAGCACGGAAGTTTTATGTCTCCGACGTGTGATGTCATGTGTTGACAACGAGCAATATTGTAACAATATTGCACGCTCATTCTCCATTGGGTAGAGTGGCGTAATACACGTAGGATGAGTGATATGCTAACAATATTGCATGCTATCAAACCAAATGAATGAAACCTACTAGAGGGGAATAGAATACATGTTTTTATTCCATGGAAAAAGTGTCCTGTATGTATAATAATTCCCAATATTTGACTCTGATGATGTCACTCCCTGTGTTTTCCTGCTGACTAGATGTGCGCTGTCAAAATGGTGAACCGGATCAAATTTAAAATTCTTTTGGTTAACTTGCATTTTTTTTGTGTGCATGTGTGGATGTGTCCATATACGGTAATATAAAGAGCATTACACGGTGGTGCAAAGATATGAAGTTAATCTTCTCGTGTTGAAAACATTTTCACTCTTTCACTTCACTCACTCGTGAATATGTTCACCACTCGGAGATAAACTTCATATCTTCGCGCAACCATGTAATATCCTCTGTATATACGTGCATGGGGCCCTGAAATGAACCCGCATCCCATCCAAGATGTATTTTTGTTTTGTTCTTGGGATATGCTCCAGTTCCACCGCAATCCTGACCAGCTGTTCCTGAAGATGAATGAATGAACTTTCAGCTGTGTATCCCCTCAGTATACAACCCATCAAACATAAGTGAAGAATCACTGATGAAAGGAAAACTATCACACTAGGATAAGATCTTTTCACTAAATGTGAAAGTGGCGCAGTCTTGCTGTCGTCACTGAAAATCACTTCCCATCACTCATGGAGCTTATCTGCCTCAATAAGCATTTGACTCTGACTGCCAGAATCACTCATAGAGGTGCCAAAGAGTGAAGTGTACACACCAGGTAGCCTGCCATCAAGCCAAAGACTAGTGATGCTATGGTGGCTCAAGGTGAGTGAAAGGACAGCTTTGTCATTCATCCTGCATGCTTCCCAGAGCCAGGACAAGGGGCTGAAAATTTGGGCCCTGAGAGGCAGCCCTTGGAGACAGATTGCTCCCATCTCCTCAGCATAATGAAGAATAAGGTTGCAGAGACAGAACCATCCTCAATTCCTGACAAAATGCCAGAGAGGTGCATGAACTGATCTAAAGAGGAGAAACTCTTCTGCTTTTAATGTACAGTAATGTCATTGTTTCTCAACAGCACATTACAGGTTCTGGATGTGGGTCATGTGCATGGGTGGCTCATATCAATGGGCTATCGGGGCTAAGCCCCCGTCTTTCAAAGGTAATAGAAAAAATCAATATAAAGCTTCATTTTGGGAATCCAAATCATCTTACCTGCAGTTAACAAACATTTTAAAGAGACATTTGTGACTTTTTCAAAACTAAGTGTAACAGCACTACGAGTGGTCATACAAAAAAAAAAAGACAATGATATGAAGCAAGGCCATGGGCTAACTGTAAAAAGTCCAGTGCTGTAGGCAGAGATACTCTCTGCTGTAGGTTCATTCAGCCAATCAGCAACAGTCAAGTCACATGACTACACAGAATGACACGCCTGACAATTTTGAGCTCCAATAGATTAATATTCTAGCCCGTTTTGGTGACGTTTCCGTAATACGTCACCAGTAGGCATGTGGCATGTTACGAACTCAGTCACAGGTGTAATGAACAAAGTGGATTATTTATGCGATCATTATTAGCTCATCTGGCCGACAGGCGATGAGCTTATGCCATCATGTGTTGTCCATCTTCCGTCCATTGTCATCCACATTTCACGAAAATCACTTCTTCTCTCTCAGTTCTTCACCGATTTTTATTCTCTTTGGCAAGAAGGTGGCTCTGCCTGGGGTGCGTATGGCTTCTACCCAAATTTGCATAATTGCAATTAATCATGAAGATATGGAGTAATTAAGCCCTAATGATCAGTTTCCACACAAATCGCTTCTTCTCCCTCAGTTCTTCATTGATTTTGATTCTTTCTGGCATGAAGGTAGGGGCACCTAGGGTGCATATAACTTCTACCCAGATTTGCTTCATTACAATTATTAATGAAGTTATGGACGAATTAAGCCTTAATTAGCAGTTCAACAAACATCGCTTCTTCTTGGTCAATTCCTCGCCATTTTGGATTCTTTTTGGCAAATAGGTAAGTATTCCTAGGGTGTATATAGTATTCCTATTCCTTCTTTTTGGCAAATAGGTAAGTATTCCTATATATCATTGTATATAGTTGTATATAGTGTATATAGCTTGCAACATTTATTGCACAAGGTCGCCCACTTTAGATCGTTCCTTCTGGACTAGATGGGGCCAGAGTGAGGTACGTCGTCATTGACGGTCTCGTTTTTCCACTAAAATATGTTTGGTGGAGAAGCTGAAACTTGATAGACTGAGCACACAATGTCTAAACAAACGGACAAATGACAAAACCATACATTTAGTGGTTTTTTTGGTTTGAACAAAAGGGTTATAACAATTTTCTGGTTACCGTGTTTGTTATTCAGATGAAATGCAGTTCTGATTCAAATGCCAAAAGTTATATGTAAACTTAAATTATCTATCTATCTATCTATCTATCTATCTATCTATCTACCTATCTATCTATCTATCTATACATACACACACACACACGCTCCCCCCCCCCGAAAAAAAAAGAAAAAAAAGTGTCATGTGTGCTCACTGCTCCGAAATTACTGCATGGGTTCCTGGAACTCTGAAGTAAGATGAGAAGAGTTTTAGATTAGTCCCAGTCAGATCAGGGGTAATATAGTTAACAAAACTGAGACTAAAACTAAAACTAGCAGTGAAATAAATATACAAATGACAATTAAACAACCCTGAAAACTAAATAAAAACTACAATGAATAATGCAACACAAAGTAAAATTAAAGCCACTAGTGGCCTTGACGGGCCCTCGCACGTGTGGTTCCGCAACCCAGGACATCCCGCCACCCAACAAAACAGTCACATGTCATATATTCATCAAATGTTCAAAGGTGATGTGCATGTTACAAATGCCATGACTGCTTGACAGATGAGAGATAGACAAAGACTGTGTGTGTGTGTGTGTGTGTGTGTGTGTGTGTGTGTGTGTTACTGTGGTGTGAAAATGTACATTTATATATGTACAAAACTATACATGTGTCTCCTCCTTATCTCTATCTCATGCTGTAATCTTAAGTCAGCTTAGCTTTCCTGTGTCTGCAGTGTGTGTGTGTGTGTGTGTGTGTGTACATGCAGAGTTTTCATATGTCTGCAACAAAATGCACAATGATGGCAGGTCACTAATATATAGATTTAGGCACTGCCTAAAAGCGGAGCTCCCATCTGTTTCTGGGTTGTAGAATTTTCTTATATCCTAGCCAGTCTCTTTTGTTTTATTTCTTTACTGGCTAGCACTGGCCACTAGGCGGTGTGTATGACAGATAATTACTAACTCTGACCACTAGGCGGTGTGTATGACTGGTAATTACTAACACTGGCCACTAGGCGGTGTGTATGACTGGTAATTATTAACACTGACCACTAGGCGGTGTGTATGACTGGTAATTACTAACACTGACCACTAGGCGGTGTGTATGACTGGTGGTACACGTACAAACCACAAAAAATCGACTTGATGGGTTTACCATTTTTTCTTAGGTATGGTGCTCCACTGGAGCTCCGCTATTATTGTGTGCGTGTGTGTTTGTCAGAGGGAGCGAGAGAGAGAGAGAGAGAGAGAGAGAGTGTGAAAGAGTGTGCTCATAGATGTTGCGTGTGCATGTGAGTGCATACTTGTGAGAGAGTGTATGTGTGTATGCATAAATATGCATATGACTGTGTGTGAGTGTGCACAGAATTGTATATGTTATATCATCAGACTCATGATATCCAATATTTTGTAAATCAGATCAATCCATCAATGAATTGAACATTTTTTCCCCATTTCCTGCTTGGCCAGATGGTGGCGCTGTGCTAGGCATCTGAATTACACATGTGAATATCATCACAATCATAATACACAATATTTTGTAAAGTGTCAGATCAATCAGTTAAGGCATTGCCAATTTCTGGCACATTTTCTGCTTGGCCAGATGGTGGCGCTATAACAGGCAGGCCCACTGGGCGTCAGGTTATCATAATAATCATAATATCTATTGAAGTAAGAAGTGTCCGATACAGTCAATGCACTGTGGCTTTCTGACACATTTCCTGTTTATGTGGCAAGATATTAAAATCATAAGGCCATTTCAACATATTACAAGATATCAAAAATCCCTTCGCAATTTAATATCAGCGACATCTTGGCATCACGTATGACAAATTTCACATGAATCTCATGAACCGTCTAGGAGGAGCATGTTAAAATTCATCATGTGTCAAAACACACATATTCAAAACCCTCTTCTTTCCTTGGCCAGTTGGTGGCGCTATACCAGACAGGCCCATAACGGCTAAAGAGTATCAGAATCAGAATCATATTACAAGATATCAAGTTCAACATTCAGCAATATCTTGGCATATTATATGTTATAATATTTCAACATATTACAACATATCAAAAATCCCTTCGCAATTCAACTTCAGCAATATCTTGGCATCATGTTTGCCAAGTTTGACATGAATTTGATGAACCGTCTAAGAGGAGTACGTTAAAAATGACCATGTGTAATTTCACTCCAAATGGCCTTATGACATCATCATTCCAAAGTTCTACCCATTCATTTCAATGGGAAATGGAAAAAGGGGCACTATGAAGTCCCTGGGCCATGCCCGGGGCCAAAAGTCAGTGGCTGAGTAGTGATGACAATGACTGATGTGTGTATCAAATTTCATGAGTTTTCGTGCATGGGAAATGCCTCAAATAAGGCCAAATGCGGCAGAATAATAATAATAATAATAATAAATCCTTCGAAAAACAATAGGGTCTCACACCGAACGGTGCTCGGGCCCTAATAAAATAGAATTGCAGGTACAGACGTGGACAAATTTATTGGTACCCTTTGACAAAAAAAAGAAGCCACAACTATCTCTGAAATAACTTGAAACTGACAAACATTAATGGCATCTATCACTGTTTATTCCATGTTTAACACAAATGAGACTTTGCTTTTGGTTTTTGATTCAACTGAAGATTTTACACAACAAAACAAATGAAAATGGCATGGACAAAAATGACAGTACCCTTAATTTAATTTTTTTTTGCACAACCTTTGGCAGCAATCACTGCTAACAAGTGATCTCTGTAAGTCTCACTGAGACTTCTGCATCTGCCAACAGGTAGTTTGGCCCACTCTTCCTGAGCAAACTGCTCTAGCTGTCTCAGGTTTGAAGGGTGCCTTGTTCACACTCCATGTTTCAGCTCTTTCCAGAGATGTTTCATAGGATTCAGATCAAGGCTCATCGAAGGCCACTTCAGAATAATCTAATGTTTTGTTCTTCGTTATTCTTAGGAGGTTTTAGCTGCTTGTTTTGGGTCTTTATCCTGTTGGAGGACCCATGACCTGCGACTGAGATAGAGCTTTCTGACACCGGTTAGTATGTTTCGCTCCAGAATGCTTCGATAGTCTTGAATTTCATTGCTCCCTGTGCAGATTCAAGGCAAAGAAAATCATAGACAAGCATGTTAAAGGCAAAGGCTATTAGACCATCTCCAAGCAAGTCATGCCAATGTCATCTCAGTGCCGTGCTAGATGAAGCAAAGCAGCCCCAAATCATAACCAAGCCTCCTCTGTGTTTCACAGTAGGTATGGTGTTCTTTTCTTTGAAAGTTTCATTTTTTCTTCTGTGGACTTAGAGCTGATGTGACTTGCCAAGAAGATTGAGTTTTGTCTCATCTGGTGAAAGGACATGCTCCCAGAAGCATTGCGGCTTGTCAAAATGCATTTTAATACATTCCAGTCTGGTTTTTTTTTTTAAAGTTTTTCTTGCAACAATGGGCTCCTTCCATTGAACTCTGTTGCTCAAAAAGTAACAGATGGTACAATCAGACATTGATGTACCTTGACCTTGGAGTTCAACTTTGGAAGTTGTCCTTGGCTCTTTGTCTACCATTGACACTATCCTTCTGTTCAATCTGTGGTCGATTTTCCTCTTGCAGTCATGTCCAGGAAGACAGGCTACAATCCCATGGAACTTAAACTTCTTAATAATATTTGCAACTGTAGTCACAGGAACATCAAGCTGCTTGGAGATGGTTTTATAGTCTTTGCCTTTGACGTGCTTGTCTATAATTTTCCTTTTGATCTCCTCAAACAACTCTCTCCTTTGCTTTCTTTGGTCCATGTTCAAATGTGGTGCACACGATGATACCAAACAGCAGAGTGATGACTTTTCTCCATTTAAATAGACTGAATGACTGAATACAAGATTGAATGCATGTGTGACACTATCCATCCAGCCATCATCTACGGTCAATTTAGAGCCACCAATTAGCCTAACCTGCATGCCTTTGAACTGTGGGGGAAACCAGAGCACCTAGAGGAAACCCATGCAGACAAGAGGAGAACATGCAAACTCCACACAGAAAGGCTCTCGTTAGCCACTGGGCTCAAATCCAGGACCTTCTTGCTGTGAGGCAACAGTGCTAACCACTACACCACCATGTCGCCCTTGTGTGACACTAATTAAAGAAAACAGTTAGTTTGAAATCTCACTATAATCCAGTTATTTATCATCTTTTCTAAACGTATCCACAAATCTGTCCAGGCTATTTTACACACAGTCGCTACATGCCCCAATACACAATCCTCCTCGGTCTTCTTTTCCTACAAGTTATGACATGGAAAAATCCCAAAGCTGGGGGTTCCCATGTTAGAAGTCATGTATTTCGTAAACTGCTAGCTCCATGGCCAGTCTATCAAACTTATTTTGATCATGAATCAATAAAGAGTACTCAGCCCAACCTGTTATTCAATTCAAGTTCAATATTCAATATTGATCCAAGTGGCTGATTTTTTTCAACTAAGAAGAAAACTTCCAGTCTACTCTGCAGGTGCTGCCATTTTGGAAATCACATGATGCATTACTGCATGCTGATTGGTTGAAAGGTGAGTAATGTTGAATTCGTCTGCAAGAAACCACGCGCCAATGTTTTGAATGTGAAACTGTCAAAATGAGTAACAAAAACGGGACTAAAGGCTCACAACACACCGTGTCATGGTATAGAAGGGTTGGAAATTAAACAAAGTAGTACAGAAAGTCTAAACTTATACGATGTGGCTTCAAATCATTATTCTCAAGTTTATTTGGGCATGCTGATTGGGGGATACTGATCGGTAAAACAGCACAATGTGTAAGGTTCAGGGACACCGATCGGCTTTGGCCAATCAGCGCACAGGAATGCAATCACATGATTTTCAATCATGGCGGCGCTAGTGGAGGAGATGAACTTTTCGGATTGATTCAGAAAATAGGCAGCAGTGGACAGTAACACTGATTTGAAGTTGCTGACATGTTGATTCAGGAAAACTTTATTGTTTTCTGATCAAACAGAGACCGACAGATTGTATGTGGAATGGACCATTCATGATTTACAGCTTTGGGGATTTTTCCATGTCATAACTTTTTGGAAAAGAAGACTGAGGAGGATTGTGTATCGGGGCATGTAGCGACTGTGATTTTAGAATATCTTTGTAAAATAAACAATAAATAATTTCTTTTCACACTTTTTGTTTGCTTTACTCTTTGATATACCAAAGGCATGCAAGTATATATGAGAAATTTGCTTTTGATTTAATCACCTTTCAGGAGGAATAAAGCTTTGTTTCAACTGTAAGGGTACCAACAAATTTGTTCACGCCTGTAAAATTAGTTTCATTTTCATTTTGTTTTCCCCCTCGAGAA
Organism: Neoarius graeffei; assembly: GCF_027579695.1. Taxonomy (NCBI): domain Eukaryota; kingdom Metazoa; phylum Chordata; class Actinopteri; order Siluriformes; family Ariidae; genus Neoarius; species Neoarius graeffei. The sequence continues at coordinate 78,164,682 of NC_083573.1, forward strand.
AATAATGGACTAATTCCAGAAGGTGGCAGTAATGCTGGCTGCCGTAAAACCCCAAAGATGATGTGTGCTCTGCAATACCTGGAAAAACTGACTAAAACTAGTCAATTCCCCAAAACAAAAATAAAACTACTTATGCGCTTGTAAAACTAACAAAAACTAAACTGAAATAAATAAATAAATAAATAACGAAAGACGAGATAAAAACTCAAACATTTCAAAACTATAATAACTCTATCAGACTAATTATAAAGAGTGTGAAAAGCCAGCAGTCACAGAACGAGTTGCAGGGCGACCCCAACGCAGCAGGAACTACAGTTACACAGAGAACAAAAAGCAATGAACTGCAGTGCAATCCTCTCTGTTCCTATACCACACGCAAAAATCCTCTACTCAAAAAAAAAAAAAGTAGAGAGATGTACATCTAAAACCATAGTTTTTTGGTTCATATTATAGTCAAATGGCATGTGTTTGAAGTGGATAAATGCACTGGAAGTATATTAAATAACAACAAAAATAAAAGAGTCATATTTCCTCCCACTGTATGTTTTATGACATGTTGTAATATGAACATTGACACTGTAATCTATAAATAAGTGTTACGTTCACCCTGAAATCATACTAAATGCCACTTAACATCCAAAAGTCAAAGTCCTTCCCATGCCAGGACCTGGTCTTCCCAGGCAGTCTCCCATTCCAGTACTAACCAGGCCATTAGATGCATTGGGCAGCACCGATCTCCGCTTCTATAGCCTTCAGCTTCTTGCTTATACAGCTAAGGTTACCGTGGGGGTTTAGTCCTCTGGCAACCATGAAAGTTTGCCTCCCTACTTGCATCTGTATTGCAGCGTGCCTTTCCAGATGGCAGTAGGTACCATTTTTATGATGGTCTTTGGTATGACCTGACCGTGAGTAGAACTCGTGATCTCCCGATTGAGAGGCGGACACGCTAACCAGCTCGTGGTCCACTTAACATCCATTAGATCTTATTCTTAGATAATATTCTATTATGACATTATTGCTAAGTATACACTAGCATCACAAAGAGATGGTATCATTTGTCATAATATATTTGCTGACTACATCATCGGCTTTTTTCTTTTTTTTGTACAGTATGTCAGAGACTGTCCCAAACAAAAAATCCTACAAATTATGGAAACTAGTCAGAAAATAACAGACTAGATGGAAGAGAAGAAGTACTGAGGCATTTTATGTCTGTATTTAAGATTATGTTGAACACTGTTGGGTTCTCTGCACAATAAAGCACAGATTTACAGTACCAGTCAAAGGTTTGGACATACCTTCTAATTCAATAGTTTTACTTTATTTTTATTCATTAAAAGACACTTCATGGCTTAAAGTAATGATGGACTGTCATTTCTCTTTACTTAGTTGAGCATTTCTTGATATAATATGGATTACTACAGGTCACAAACACCAGGCACAGAACGAGAGGATGCAAGTGCAAATGAATGGTGTTTTAATAAAAGTTTGAAAAGGCAAACGAACCCAAAACAATGAGCAAAGGCACAGTCAACAAACAGGCAGAGGTCAAGAGATGTCCAAACAGGCATAAACAGGATAATCCAAGAGGCAATGTCAATGAACGGAAATGGCAAACATAAACAACAGCTTGGGAATGAACAGCATGGACCAGAACAATACTTCGCAAAGTGTGTTGGAGTGCAGAGTCCTTAAGTAATGTGTGTGTGGCGGCGATTGAGGACGTGTCCATGATTAGTACTCAGGTGACGGGGAGCAGTGCGAAGCATAATGGGAGTTGTACTGTAGTGCGAGGCATGTTGTGCAGTAAATGAATGTGCAGGTGATGGAGAACAGGCAGTGGATCTGACTACAGTTGTAGAATAAGGCTATTTACTGTATTTTTATTACTTAGTATTAACTGTTTGATATCAAATACCTTAAGAAGGCAAGAAATTGCACTAATTAAGTTTTGATGAGGCACATTTGTTAATTGAAAAGCATTCCAGGTGACTACCTCATGAAACTGGTTAAGATAACACCAATAGTGTACAAAGTGTCATCAAGGTAAACGCTGGCTACGATGAGGAATGTAAATTATCAAAGATATTTTGTTTTTTTAACACTTTTTTTGTTTAACACATAACTCGAGATATGTTCCAGATGTTATTTCATAGTTTTGACATCTTCAGTATTGTTCTACAATGTTGAAAATAGTCAACATACAAAAAAAAAAAATGAATGAGTAGGGGTATACAAACTTTTGACCATTTAATGCAACAGATCTAATATTTCATAGTTTTATCGTGACTTGTATGTCAGATGCTTCACAGGAACAAATGACGTACAAAAAGTGTGTAAATTTTGATATTGGGGAATGGAGAAATGATTTATAACAATCACAGGAGCTAAGAGCACACAGATGTGTACAGTAGCAATATTCGCTATTATGCTGTGCTGGCGCTGCGGGGAACCGGGGCACCTCCAGCATCAGGCTTTGGTGGATTGAGGTCTGGTGAAGAGTGGGGCCTGCCATAGTTCAGCGAAGGGAGGTCCCGGAGTGGCACTGGCGGGAGCAGCTGTGGTCCCAATGGAGGTGGGCGCAGTGGTCCGGATCCCCGACGTGCCAGGGACCACCCTCGATCGGGCTGGAGCATACTGTATCGCATACCGGTGAGTATCCAAGGGGATACGTATCAGGCTTTGGTGGACTCCGGCTGTAATCAGACCTCAATCCACCAAAGCCTGGTGCAAGACGAGGCATTGGGGAGAGCACAATTGGTGAAGGTGTTGTGTGTGCACGGGGATGTTCACAACTACCCTTTAGTTTCGGTCCACATTCTATTTTGAGGGGAAAAATTTAGAGCAAAGGCAGCGGTTAATCCTTGCCTTACCCACTCGATAATTCTGGGGACCGATTGGCTGGGATTTCAGGAATTAATGACGCATTTAGTGAAGAGTGGGGCCTGCCATAGTTCAGCGAAGGGAGGTCCCGGAGTGGCATTGGCGGGAGCAGCTGTCACAGAGCCGTCTACGTCATCACCGCGTCAGAGTGAGAAGCAGCAGGCTCCTCCTCCCTCTCTCGGGGAATTCCTCACGGATTTCCCGTTAGAGCAGTCATGGGATGGGACTCTGCGGCATGTGTTTGCCCAAGTGAGAGTAATCGATGGTCAAATGCTCCAGCCAAACGCCACCCCGTCCTTCCCTCATTTTTCCATTATTAAGGATAGGTTATACCGAGTGATGCAGGACACTCAGACTAAGGAACAAATAACACAGCTTTTAATCCCAAAGAGCTGCCGGGAATTTATATTCCAGGTAGCTCACTTTAATCCCATGGCCGGACACTTGGGGCAGGATAAGACACTAGCCCGAATAATGGCCCGATTCTATTGGCCAGGGATTCACAGCGATGTCCAGAGGTGGTGTACGGCATGCCGCGAATGCCAGTTAGTAAATCCCGCAGCCATTCCAAAAGTGCCTTTGCGCCCCCTGCCATTAATCAAGACCCCGTTCGAAAGAATTGGGATGGATCTCGTCGGGCCATTAGATTGGTCAACATGAGGCTATCACTTTATTTTAGTTCTGGTGGACTATGCAACGCGATATCCGGAAGCAGTGCCTCTTCGCAATATCTCAGCACATTGTATTGCAGAAGTGCTCTTCCGCGTCATCTCCCGAGTCGGAATCCCCAAAGAGATTCTGACTGATCAAGGCACTACGTTTACGGTATGTCACGCACACTGTGCGAACTGTATGGGTTACTGGGAATTAAGCCTATCCGCACCAGCATTTATCACCGACAAACGGATGGGTTAGTCGAACGGTTTAATCACACCCTCAAAAACATAATTAGAAAATTTGTAAGCGAAGATGCACGCAACTGGGATAAATGTCTCGAGCCCCTGTTATTTGCAGTGCGAGAGGTCCCGCAAGCCTCCACGGGGTTCTCCCCGTTTGAATTATTATACGGGCGTAAGCCGCGTGGCATTCTGGATGTGCTACAGGAAAATTGGAAGGAGAGACCTTCAACCAGCAAAAATGAAATTCAATACGTTATTGACCTGCACGCCAAACTCCATACACTCACGCACCTAACCCAGGAGAATTTGCGGCAGGCCCAAGAATGTCAAGTCCGCCTGTACAACAGGGGCACGTGCCTTAGGGAATTCACACCGGGAGATAAAGTACTCGTGTTGTTGCCCATGTCAAGCTCCAAATTGATCGCCAGGTGGCAAGGACCCTTTGAGGTCACACGGCGAGTCGGGGACGTCGACTATGAGACGAGGCGAACGGACAGGGGTGGGGCGTTACAGATTTACCACCTCAATCTACTAAAACTTTGGAACGACGAGATCCCCATGGCGTTGGTGTCGGTGGTTCTGGAGAAGGCGGAGCTGGGGCTGGAGGTTCAAAAAAGAAAATTGACATCGCCCACCGCTCCAGTCCCCTGTGGAGACCACCTCTCCCCGACCCAGCTCACGGAGGTTGCCCAGTTGCAAACAGAATTTTCTGACGTGTTCTCGCCCCTGCCTGGCCGCACCCACCTCGTAGAACACCACATTGAGATGCCCCCGGGGGTAGTAGTGCGCAGCCACCCTTACAAACTGCCCGAACACAAAAAAAAGGTGGTTAGGGAAGAACTCGAGGTCATGCTCGAAATGGGCATCGTCGAGGAGTCCCACAGTGACTGGAACAGCCCAGTGGTCTTGGTTCCCAAGGCCAACAGGTTGGTCCAGTTCTGTGTGGACTATAGATAAGTCAACGCGGTGTCTAAATTTGACGCGTACCCAATGCCTCGTATTGACGAGTTGCTTGATCGACTAGGCATGGCTCATTTTTATTCAACACTGGATTTGACAAAGGGATATTGGCAGATCCCCTTGACTCTGCTATCCCGAGAGAAAATGGCCTTTTCCACACCGTTTGGCTTACACCAGTTCGTCACACTTCCTTTTGGGCTGTTTGGGGTGTCCGCTACATTCCAGCGGCTTATGGATAGGGTCCTCTGCCCCCATGCCACCTACGCAGCCGGCTACTTGGATGATATTATTATTTGCAGTAATGACTGGCCGCGGCACTTAGAACACCTAAGGGCCGTCCTTAGGTCGCTGAGGTGAGCGGGTCTCACAGCCAACCCAAAGAAGTGTGTGATTGGATGGGTGGAAGTACGGTGTCTGGGTTTCCACTTGGGCAATGGGCAGGTGCGTCCCCAAATTAACAAGACAGCAGCGATTGTGGCCTGCCCGAGGCCCAAGACCAAAAAGGGGGTGAAACAGTTCCTGGGGCTGGCTGGCTACTATCATCGGTTTATACCTAATTATTCGGACATCACCAGCCCGCTGACTGATCTCACTAAAAAGGGAGCACCAGATCCGGTCCAGTGGATGGAGCAATGCCAGCGGGCTTTCTCGGAGGTAAAGGCTGCACTGTGTGGGGGGCCACTGTTACACTCCCCTGACTTTTCTCTCCCCTTTATTTTGCAGACGGACGCATTGGTTGCTGACATGTTGATTCGGGAAAACTATCGTTTTAGGATTAAACGGAGACCGACAGATTGTATGTGGAGTGGACCGTTCATGAATTACAGCTTTGGGGATTTTTCATACTACACCATCATGCCACCTAAAATATAATCAGTTCATCTGCTGGCTACAATGATAATTCCATCTGAATTCTTAGAAACATTCAACCACTCGTTCTTGAGATATCACACTAATGAGAATTTTGGACAGACAGATGAATGGATGGATGGATGAATGGACAACCTAAAAACATAAGATCTCTATCACTCAGCGGAGTGGTCTGCTGAACCATAAACATTCAATCTACAGCAGATCTTGATAGCTCTCCTCTTCCTCTCTACATTGAGTAGGTTGTGAAAAAGTGTTTGAGACATTCTCATTGTTTCTATTACACCTTGCGATTAATTGTACATGACATCATTTTGAATTTCTCAGTGTGAACTTATTTATCACTATGCATGAAAACATGGACAATGTACATAAAACTTATATCAGCTGTGAAATAGCTACACGTTGGCCTGGTTGTGAGTCAGACTTTAAGCCACCCATTAAAGTAGCTGTTTGTTTAGTGTGACAGGCCAAGAGCATTATGGGAAGTAATCCTGCAGTGCTGGAGCTCATAACAATTGGTCATATCACAGCTAGCATGGAATGACTCATGATAGTGATTCAGGACCCCTGAGGAAGGATCCTGTTTATGGTGGAGGCAATCTAGTCACTGTTAGCACAACGATGAATCACATGAGATTGCTTTAATTAATGAACACTTCCACATTCATCACACACAACCCAATTAGTCCTTTTAGCTTAGAACCACATGCTGGAAGGACAGGATTAAACAATCCGTAGACAATGCATGACTGGTATAAATTGTGGAATGTAAATGCATGGTGCAGAATGCATTCCTCCTTTCACTAAATGATATCTGGACAAAACATAGAGCCATAAGACACTCCTCGTAAATACTGTATGTTTCATCCTCAGAAACCTGGCCGAAATGCTTTTTTTTTTTTTCCTCCAAGGGCAAAGTGCTGCTCTGGTGAACCAGTCTCCCTGCTGTACTGCTTCTCTCTGTAGGTGTAAATAGCCTTTCATGATATGTTACAAAGGCTACACTGATCTCATGCTGAGAATCCTGAATGGTTTGAAGTGAATGCTCTTTTAAACCAAAAGCACTGCGTTTTCCAGTTCACTGTAAAGGAGAACTCTGACTCCTTGAAGTCTTTCTAGAGAGTTAGTGATTGAAGCACAAAACTGCACACAGGTCATCAATGGTGGAGCAATTACAGGAGACATATTACCAGGCATATCAGACGCCCGCTGGCCGTGCTGTGAAAATTGTGCATGCAGATGCTCATCTAAGTTTCCATATACGTCATTGCTTAACTCTTGAATATTTTCTAGCGTGAATACCATCATTAAAAAGCTAATAATCTCTGCTTTCCAAAGAAATTTATCTTGTTAAAATCTGTTCAGTACTTTGGGAGGAACTCAGGTTGAAATTGGTACAACAGAGTAAAAACTGCTTGCGTAACGTCGGGAAACTGCCGGTGCTTTTTGAGTCATGGGAAAGCGGTCAGGCTCTCTGTCTTCTGATTGGTTTCCAACTGGCTTACTCCTGAATATCAATCAGATAACTTTTATAGGGATGTTCTCTCACTCTCATTGTTTCTGATTAAGTATTCAGCAAAATCTTCCATCAGCTAGTTATTTTGAGGTTATGCTTCATGGGAGACTTTGAAGTGAGTTTTCATAGCTTTACCTACTTTTTTTTTCAAATCAAACTGATTCATGTAAATAAATAACTATTTTAGAATATAACTGGAGTTGTTTTGATGAAAAATATTGGAGGTCTTAGTGGTCGGAATGAGATTTAAAAAAAACAACAACCAGAAGTCAGAAATGCGTGTCAATTTCAAGTGAATTAATTGGAATTGTTTATTGGATGTGGATCAGACAGTTTTTTCGAGGTTAGCCTTAAAAGCTGTGAATGTTAATCAAAATAATAATTTATGTTCTTTCATATAAACACTAGTAGGCCCTACTTAGAAATACAAAGGCCTACAGAGCACAAAGAGAGTATTAGAAATATTCTTTTATTACTTTTTGATTTTGATAGAGAATGGTAGATGTGAATGACATTCAATGCTTATTTATGCATATTTCATAATTAACATTGATTTCTCATTTTTGTGATGTATAAATGAGAGTTAAGATCAGCTTTATATTGTACAAATAAAGCCATTTGGTGAAACTTTGAAGAAGAGACTGTACCGATTTAACATTTTAACCTAATTAGCATAATTAAGACTAATTAAATATTAATTTGCAGATTTGGGTTTTACTAATGTTTCAAACTTTGTATTCAGTATACAACCATCTATGTGCCTGCCAATTTCTATATAAATATCTTGAAAAATAAAAAAAGTTATTAAGAAAAAAATGTTTGCTCTCATTTGTTAACGAGGCACATTTTGGACCATGCTATGCTCATACAGAATATTAGGGCAGTTTTCTAAAAATTAAACCGTTTTTTCAATCTTTGATTGGCAATATTTCAAGAATGGATAAACATATTTTAATTCTGTAAAAAGTATGTTGTTCTGCATTTAATTCTGAATTAAATGAGTAGAGTTTCAAGCAATTTGGATTGAATTTGAATTTTCCTCTGATATGCCTATTTATTGAGCCCTATGTCTTTCCCTTTCTGTCCTTGGCCCTGCTGACTCTTCCATTGTGATGATGGAGAGAGGGGCAGGTTAAAAACGACTCAATCTGCTGAGAAATTGGGGCAAGACCCAAGGCTATGTAAAGCCACTACTTCTACTTTGTGACTCCCTCAACCTTCCTGCCCTTTGAACCTTTGTCCGTGTAGGGGGATAAAAAAGACCAAAGCAACAGGATTAGAAGCTACCTCTTAATATACTTCAAGAAGAGATTACTACAGAGTCTGTGACCTTCCACACGTTGCCAGTCTGGATTGAATTTGAATTTTCACTTGATATGCCTATATATAGAAAGGTGGATTATTAAATGATCTGTGCAACACAACTTCAGAAATTCTGTTCAACGAATGCAGTGTAATAGCATTTTATAGCATAATATACTGTACATCCCCCTTGACAAACCATATGGACGTAATGGATTGAAAATAGCACAAGAGCAAAGCAACGCAAGTGACAGTCCAAGCAAAAGCTTCAGCGTGATGCTAATAAAAACATTTTCCCTTCCGGATTGGTTTGCTGTCACCAACCCTGCAGTAGTCCATAAATAATGCACAGATATTCTGCAGCACTGTGTGGCTAACAGGAATCTGCTTAGCTAATAAAAAGGCAAGAGCTGTGATTTAAATACTCTGCTAGATGAGGAGACACCAAAGATGTTGGGCAAATATGAATCACCTCAGAATAAACACACCTGGGTGAACTTTATCCCATAATAAGTCAATGGGAAGACTTCAGATGGAAAAATATGACAGTGGGAATAACGAACAGTTTGCATGGAAAGCCAGTGACTGGCCTATGCCATAAACTACACCAGAGAAGCAGTACATACTGTGACTGTCCCAAATACACAATATTGCACATTCAGTCAGTGCAGCTCTTTTTATACCCACAGGCTGTGATTCATCATCACATTTACGAGTAACCGAATGCACTCGTGCAATATCACTGGCAACCCAGAGACCTCTGTGGTTTCAGTGGATCATTGCTATGTGTTTCATTTAAACTGGATTAGCTCTGTACAGAGATTGAGGACAGTGAAGCAGGCTTTTAGAGAATTATTTTTCCAGTGTTTCTTGACAGCTCTATTCCTGGCTGTAGACCTGGGTATAGGAACGCTGATACGCGTTGCCGCAGGCAGTCTCGAAACTAGCCCCATGAGCATGATGTATTACTCTATCATGGGTCGTGCATAAAGGGAAATTAATGGCTCTTTGTCCTTGCAGTGCTGCATATGCAAAGTCAAAACCAGCCAATGGTGGCTCAGTGGTTAAAGGCCAGGGGTTTGCTGTTCAGATGGTCAGGGGGTCAAGCCTTGCACTCTCAAGCTACCACTACAAGACCTTTAACCCTATCTGTTTCAGGGGGTACTGTATCATGACTGACCTTGTGCTCTGATCACAGCTTCCTAACCAGCTGGGAAATGAGAAGAAAATATTGTATGCATGTTGCTCAAGTATACCGAGAACGTGTTACTTTTAAAGCACCACACTGAGCATATGGTCAGGCATGAAAGAAAGAAAGCACGACTTTATTCATCACACACTTGTGAAATTCCTCTCTGCATTTAACCCATCTGAAGCAGTGAACACACACATGCGCAGACACATGATCAATGAGCACACACACATACCCAGAGCAGTGGGCAGCCATGCTAACAGTGCCCGGGGAGCAGTTGGGAGTTAGGTGCCTCGCTCAAGGGCACCTCAGCCCAAGGCCATCCCATATTAACCTAACCGCATGTCTATGAACCGTGGGGGAAACCGGAGCACCCGGAGGAAACCCACACAGACACGGGGAGAACATGCAAACTCCGCACAGAAAGGCCCTCGCCGGCCGCTGGGCTCAAACCCAGAACTGCTGTGAGGCGACCGTGCTAACCACTTACACCACCGTGCTGCCCATATGTACATGTCTGTGTATACCAGCACACTAAACCCACATATCCAGCCAGTGTGACATGATTCAGAGCTCTTAGCCTTTCGTGCTTGGTTGACATTAAAAACATATGGTCTGGTAAATCAGGAAAGCCATGTGCGTGGCTGGCCGCAAAACTAGCACTGGCTCAAGTGGCCACAGAGCAGAAACAGCGAGATCATGTCAGACTGCTCTTCTTCCCACTCTCTCTTTCTCTCTACACAGACCATGACATGGGCAGATGGTATGGTCCACAAGCCACTAAATAGGACAGCAGGGAGAGCATGTCTGGCACCTTGTTCAGAGTGGGTTTCCTATGGCAAGCTTCTCCAGCAGCTCACTTCAAACTAATCAAAGTTTAATAAAAAGGAATTAGAAATGAATCTCAGAGAGTTATATTACTCAAGATATGCAGACTACTCTAAAATGTGCACCCGGTTTTCACTCGTTCATTCTTCGAGCTGAAGATGAATCAGTTCCGATCCTACCATATTTTCTTTGTACACTATGTCAAAGAGACATTCCCTGTGTCTGAAATCGCTCCCTACTCACTATATAGGGCACTGTATAGTGGGGACGCCATTTTGTAGTGCTGTCCGAAACCTTAGTGAGGATTATTTACACCCTGTATAGTGCACTCAAAGTATCCCACAATGCATCATGAAAAGCAGTGTACAACCAATGGTCATTAACCAAAGCAATATATCCCATTATGCATTGCGGTCGCGCTGAAAGAAATCAAATTAAAAGTCTCAAATTTGACTGAATAAAAGGCAGCAGCAAAGAAGAAAGTATTCAGCTTTTATTTAAAAAAACTGAAAGATGCAGATACTTTGTATTGGTTAATGTGGGAAATGCGCTCAGTATAATATGTATTTATCACAAAAAAATGCATGTGTTTATTATTTTAAAAACCCACCAGCCGGCTGATCTGGCACGTTTTAATTGTGTGACAGTAATGACGTAAATACCAGCACAACGGGCTAGTGTCCGAAAGTGTTTTTTTCATTTTACCAATGAGCTCACTACCGTATATAGTCCTCTATATAGTAATTCCCTATATAGGGAGTAGGGAGTAGTGAATGAGTGAGCGATTTCGGACACAGGGATTATCTTAAGAGAAAGTAAGATAATGGATGGAAACACAGAAATTTACATTTTCAATATTGATTAGGCTACTGGGGATAAAGGAAGAGAAAACCCTCATGAAGAAACATTACATTCATACATCTTCAGGAACTGCTTTGTCCTGGTTAGGGTGAATCCACTGGCTATCATGAAGAGACTGGGAATACAGCCCACAAATACAGTATACCCTTGAATCACATGACACAATGCCAGGCTTGTAGTACTCGGGTCCAGGACTAATTTTAAGGACTCGTGACTTGACTTGGACTTGAGCACTGATGACTTGGATTTGGACGAGGACTCATGCATTAACTGCATTCAGACTTGTAAATTGGGGACAAGGACTCGGATTTTTTCTTTATTTTTTGTAACATGCCATAATAATTTCACATAAGATATATCTACATTTTGAAATGCACGCAAGTGCCAACAGCACAACAAACCAAATCCAAGTTCCCTGCCATGTAGTTCCATGGTGTCAGAATCAAAGCATTTGTTTTTGAGATGCATCATTTTTGTGTAACATGGTTCTGTTTTTGAAATGTACACAAGTGCATTTGTTACAATAAAGCATATTAGAGTGTTATGTTTTTGACATAGATGCTTAGCATTAGTGACACCAGCCTTTTCCTAAATATTCCTGACAGAAGACATCTTTTTTTTTATGAATTTATTGTAGACTATGGTAAGGGACATACATCTTCATACTACTCAAAGATATCAATATGTTTTAGAGAGTGTGCGTGTGTGTGACAACTGTGTCATTTGTGTCGAACTTGACTTGGATCAATAGTGGACTCGACTCAGACATGACTCAAAATTTTCTGAAATGAATTGGACTTGAACACTAGGGACTCGAGACTGGACTTGGACTCGAGGTTAAGTGACTCGACTACAACACTGCACAATGCACACACAATTTCACACAGCCATTCATGGCAATTTGAATATATTGAACTGTAACTGGGGTGACACGGTGGTGTAGTGGTTAGCGCTGTCGCCCCACAGCAAGAAGGTCCGGGTTCGAGCCCCGTGGCCGGCGAGGGCCTTTCTGTGCGGAGTTTGCATGTTCTCCCCGTGTCCACGTGGGTTTCCTCCGGGTGCTCCGGTTTCCCCCACAGTCCAAAGACATGCAGGTTAGGTTAACTGGTGACTCTAAATTGACCGTAGGTGTGAATGTGAGTGTGAATGGTTGTCTGTGTCTATGTGTCAGCCCTGTGATGACCTGGCGACTTGTCCAGGGTGTACCCCGCCTTTCACCCATAGTCAGCTGGGATAGGCTCCAGCTTGCCTGCGACCCTGTAGAAGGATAAAGCGGCTACAGATAATGCGATGAGATGAGATGAGATGAACTGTAACTAGGTTGCACAAAGAGGTATAATTGCTATAGAATGTACTGTACATATTGTACATTAGTTTGATGAATTTACATGAAGAGAATGTAAGAGATGTGGGCAATGAAGATGAAGTGGTGGTGATACCTAGTAGTTGTCCATTGTTGTTCATTATTGTTAGTTATTGTCCTGATTAAGAACTCTGTTAATGTTTCACATAAAATCAGAACAGAAGCTCGAAGTCAGTATGCTCTGCATCTGTAAGGATGTCAATGCCCAATCAGTATAGAGTACTGCCCAGTACTCAGAGCTTTGATATTGATATCATAATGACAATTTTAAAAAGTTGGATCTGTCCGTTCCTATTTTTTTGCCATGTCATTGCAGTTGATAATTGTTGGTATTGCATTTATTACAGTTATTAACAGTAAAGGAGTGAGCCAAAGATGATGTGGAATGGATGTGACTAAATGAAAGTCATGATTGAGTTGCTCAACACAGATTAAATACAGTTTGAAATCAGGTTATGATACAAAGTAGAGCGCCATTGTCATTAATTAAACATGGAAGGACGCGATTAGATGTATTGTCTTCTTTTATCGTCTCCATTTTGTTAAAGTGTTGGCAGATAACATCTCAGGTCACCGAGACGTTGCTAATGTGACATTGCTGAAAAGTGTTGAAACTAAAGTATTAAAACTAAAGCGTTAAAGAATAGCAAGGCAGCATTTGCAGAAAGTATTTACAGTGAATGTGTTTCCCAAAGGAATAAAAAGAGAAAAATGAACAGATGAAAAACACCAAAGGTTTGCAAGTGTGTGGATGTGATGTGTTATGATGCAGGTTCAGTGTTGTCTCTTGGTGATATTTATGCTGATAGATAGCACTTCAGTAGAGGCTGGAAGGATGACAGTCTGTGGAAATGCTGTCATCACTGCACTGATGCACACACTCTCGAGGGACACACAATCCCAATGATGCTTCAAAAAAAAAAAAAACGTGTGCGTATGTGTGTGCACGCAGGTATGCACCTACTAAACTAACACACTGTGGCACTGATTTCCTAAGGCCCCAAATGAAAAGTGCTAATTTGTGTGTGCAATGGGATAAATTAGGAATTCCCCCCCCCCCCCCCCCCAAAAAAAAAAAAAAAAAAACAACCCAAAAAACATTAACAGGGTCTCTATGAATATGAACAGTCATTTTACAAATACAGCCAGACTTGAACCTGTAGCTCCAGTAGGAGCTCAGTGATTAACACATTGGATTTTGGATCAAAAGATCATAAGTTTAAATCCCACCAGCATTAAGCTGCCACTGCTTGGCCCTTGAGCAAAGTCCTTAACTTTCAACTTTCTCAGTTTTATAAATGTAAGTCACTCTGGATAAGGGTGTCTGCCATATGTATAGAGGATATTACACAGTTACATGAAGATATGAACTTAATCTTCGAGTGGTCAACTTATTCATGAGTGAGCGAAGCGAAAGAGTGAAAATATTTTCAATACGAGAAGGTAAACTTCATATCTTCCTGAAACCATGTAGTGTTCTTGATATTATACGGACACATCCACAAAAAAGAATGCAAGTTAATCCAAAGAACCGGTTTGGCATTTTGACAATGCGCACCAAGTCAGCGAGAAAACACTGGGAGTGACGTCATCGGAGTGAAATATCAGAAATTTTTATACATACAGGACACTTTTTCAATGGAATAAAAACATGTATTCTATTCCTTTCTAGCAAGTTTCATTCATTTGGTTTGATAGCATGCAATATTGTTAGCATGTCGTTTATCCTACGTGTATTACGTCACTCTACCCAATGGAGAATGAGCGTTGAATATGGCTGACAATATTGCATGATTGTCAAGACAATATGACATCACATGTTGGAGCTGATGCAAATATCCAACGAGAAAGTTTTCTGCTGTGCATGCACAGAAGCATTTCTTTGTTTGCTGGGAAAGAGAAAGATGCGTTGAACACCTGAAAGGCTCTGAAAACTTCATTAGATATTCTTAACGTATACTTACAAGAGAAAAACATACCAATGGACATCGAAAAACTGGAAAAGAGAGTGTAGTGTAATAATAATAATAATAATAATAATACAACCCCGATTCCAAAAAAAGTTGGGACAAAGTACAAATTGTAAATAAAAACGGAATGCAATAATTTACAAATCTCAAAAACTGATATTGTATTCACAACAGAACATAGACAACATATCAAATGTCGAAAGTGAGACATTTTGAAATTTCATGCCAAATATTGGCTCATTTGAAATTTCATGACAGCAACACATCTCAAAAAAGTTGGGACAGGGGCAATAAGAGGCTGGAAAAGTTTAAGGTACAAAAAAGGAACAGCTGGAGGACCAAATTGCAACTCATTAGGTCAATTGGCAATAGGTCATTAACATGACTGGGTATAAAAAGAGCATCTTGGAGTGGCAGCGGCTCTCAGAAGTAAAGATGGGAAGAGGATCACCAATCCCCCTAATTCTGCACCGACAAATAGTGGAGCAATATCAGAAAGGAGGTCGACAGTGTAAAATTGCAAAGCGTTTGAACATATCATCATCTACAGTGCATAATATCATCAAAAGATTCAGAGAATCTGGAAGAATCTCTGTGCGTAAGGGTCAAGGCCGGAAAACCATACTGGGTGCCCGTGATCTTCGGGCCCTTAGACGGCACTGCATCACATACAGGCATGCTTCTGTATTGGAAATCACAAAATGGGCTCAGGAATATTTCCAGAGAACATTATCTGTGAACACAATTCACCGTGCCATCTGCCGTTGCCAGCTAAAACTCTATAGTTCAAAGAAGAAGCCGTATCTAAACATGATCCAGAAGCGCAGACGTCTTCTCTGGGCCAAGGCTCATTTAAAATGGACTGTGGCAAAGTGGAAAACTGTTCTGTGGTCAGACGAATCAAAATTTGAAGTTCTTTATGGAAATCAGGGACGCTGTGTCATTCGGACTAAAGAGGAGAAGGACGACCCAAGTTGTTATCAGCGCTCAGTTCAGAAGCCTGCATCTCTGATGGGATGGGGTTGCATTAGTGCGTGTGGCATGGGCAGCTTACACATCTGGAAAGACACCATCAATGCTGAAAGGTATATCCAGGTTCTAGAGCAACATATGCTCCCATCCAGATGACGTCTCTTTCAGGGAAGACCTTGCATTTTCCAACATGACAATGCCAAACCATATACTGCATCAATTACAGCATCATGGCTGCGTAGAAGAAGGGTCCGGGTACTGAACTGGCCAGCCTGCAGTCCAGATCTTTCACCCATAGAAAACATTTGGCGCATCATAAAATGGAAGATACGACAAAAAAGACCTAAGACAGTTGAGCAACTAGAATCCTACATTAGACAAGAATGGGTTAACATTCCTATCCCTAAACTTGAGCAACTTGTCTCCTCAGTCCCCAGACGTTTACAGACTGTTGTAAAGAGAAAAGGGGATGTCTCACAGTGGTAAACATGGCCTTGTCCCAACTTTTTTGAGATGTGTTGTTGTCATGAAATTTAAAATCACCTAATTTTTCTCTTTAAATGATACATTTTCTCAGTTTAAACATTTGATATGTCATCTATGTTCTATTCTGAATAAAATATGGAATTTTGAAACTTCCACATCATTGCATTCCATTTTTATTTACAATTTGTACTTTGTCCCAACTTTTTTGGAATCGGGGTTGTAATAATAATAATAATAATAATTATGGCTTTTTTCATGGTATATCAGATATATTCCATTCAGCTAGCATGATACTGAACTCGTGTTTGACTCATTCAGTATCATGCTAGCTGAATGGAATATATCTGATATGCCACAAAAAAGCCAGCCAATATTATTTAAATACAGTATGTCACTCAGATCTGCGATGTATTTCATATGAAAAATGTGAGTTTTTCAACATGAGAAGATAAACCTCATATCTTCAAGCCAACGTGTGATTTTCTTTTTATTACTGTATATAAACACGTTCACAAACAAACAGTACACAAATTTATCAAAACAATTCATCGAATTCCTCATGATTGACATCTAGAGATTTATGTCATGGTTTTGGTTCTCCATGTCCCGAATATAACTCGTATGTAAAATATGAGTGGCGTATTTCCCAGTAAAACACTTGTGTCTATGTAATGTAATGAATTATTTCGCAAATATTATTGCTTTGAATGATTTCAAACTGCCAGTGAAATAAATCTGAACTTTATTTTACTCCTTATTTGATCAGTTCTTGTCTGTTTTTTTTTCCCAACTTCCATTTTAATTGATTACAGCATTTTTTAGTCATTCCTGCAACCTCAACACCTTATATGGTCATGAGGTAGAATGTCCTATTTATCTGAAGTATCATAGAGTAAACACTGTAAACAAAATTCCTGACTCTTACAGTCTAGGGAAAGTTCCTCCATCTTAAAGCCAATAGATGTTATTGAGACTCCAGCTGGGCAGCTGCATTTTAGGGTGGTCAGCTTACTAAGAGGTTTTCATTATCAAGAACATAAAAGACAGTCACAAATTTGGAACAGTAAAAGTCTAAAATCACCGAGCTGGGGTGGGTTTCCCAAAAGCATTGTAGCACAAAGAGCATCGTTAAATGGTAGAGCGAGCATCACAATAAACACTCTCTCTCCTAGTTAAGATGCTCTTAGTGTTAAGAGGCTTTTGGGAAGCCCACCCCGATTGTTTGTATTTACATGTCGTGCTTTATTAATTCCAAAGGATTACGAGCTGTAAGCTTTATTTCATAGTCGTTTGTGCAAAATCGGGTAAAGCAGCCAAATGAAATCATGCTGTCAGTACAGAACCTAAAGCCTGTGTATGACGTACTGCACTGCATTATTAATTGCTCCTTAGTAATCCCTCAGAATTAATAAAGCGCTGCATTAATGCGCTTTTGCCCTGAATGTATGCGCAGCTTGAGCCAAATACGTACAAGAATAGCTTCGGCACTGCTGACACAGAGCCCGCATCATTCTGTATCTATATAAAGTCCAATGTGTTATTAATGATATTATTAAGCAGTGACGCAAAGGCAGCTAAATGGAATGGAGCAGAAAAATAACGAACTACAGAAATGAAGTTGTACAGTTAATCTTTCTGCGCGGAGTTTGCATGTTCTCCCCGTGTCCACGTGGGTTTCCTCCGGGTGCTCCGGTTTCCCCCACAGTCCAAAAGACATGCAGGTTAGGTTAACTGGTGACTCTAAATTGACCGTGAGTGTGAATGGTTGTCTGTGTGTCAGCCCTGTTTACAATTTACTTAGTTACTTCATCAATCAACATCGACAACTACACACAATGGCGCTACCTGGCACCCTGCCCCTAATCCCTTGCAAAATCCTTTGCCCTGTT